>NC_047044.1:27792673-28095177 GCF_011762595.2 Tursiops truncatus | reverse complement strand
AAGCAGCCGCATAGCACAGGGAGATCAGCTTGATGCTTTGTGACCGCCTAGAGGGGTGGGATAGGGAGGATGGGAGGGAGGCTCAAGAGGGAGGGGATATGGGGACATGTGTGTGCATATGGCTGATTCGCTTTGCTGTGCAACAGAAACTAACACAGTATTGTGAAGCAATTATACTCTAATAAAGATCTATTTTAAAATTAATTAATTAAAAAAAAATAGGCCACTACATCTGGGCTTGGACTCACACAGTGTCCTCTGCCCAAGAGGACCTATCACTGATCATCAAAAACCCGAACTCTACCTTTCCTCCAAAATCCAGCTCAGTCATGAGTCTTCATTTTCTTCGGTGATAATGATGTGGTTATGAGTCCTTGTTTTTAAAAGATGCATGCCGATTATTTAGGAATAAAGTGTCATGATGTCTACAACTTACTCTCAAATGTTTCTGAAAAATATGTAATATGTATATTATATGTACATATGTATGTATGCATGTATTTTTAATACATAGAGGGAAAGCAAACATACCAAAATATTACTAAATGTTGAATCTCACTGAAGGGTATATGGGTGTTCATTTTATAATTCTTTCCCTTTTTCTGTCTGTTTTAAATTTTTCACAATCAAATGTTGGAGTGAAAAACAGCTCCAATTCTAACTCCTCCACAAAGCCTTTCCTGAATTAGCTGAAATAATTCCTCTGAATTCCCACAGCTCTTATGTACTCTGTGTTTATCATTTTCTACCTTGCATTACAGTTAAGTACTCACATAGTGGGTCATAAAATTGCTAAGGCAACACTCAGCTATGCGGAGAACATTTGTTCTAAAACTGCTCTTTATTTAGTCTACAACTTCTCTGTTCTTCCTCATGAGACCCCATGCAGCTGGAAGCAGGGAAAAAAATCAAAGTAAATTTTAGTCCAATCTTGTTATCTCAGATTGATCATAGAATTGAAACAGTTGCTTTAGGTAACTCAGTCACATTTGGATAAAGGCCAGACCTTAGATCTCCCCACTCAAGCTATACTTTCTCAGGATGGCATTTGGGTGGAAGAGAGAAATTGACTGGGTTCAGGAGATGTCACGGGAAGAGATCCTAAGATCAACTTACAAAACTGGCTGGTGATAGTATACCTGTCATGCAGACATTAACTCTACACCTGGCAATAAGATCCTTGAGGGATGTTTCAGTGCCTTGAGAATCGGTAGGAGGACGTTTTATCTTTGTGCCCAGAGGGCCTGGATCATGCTTTATACTTACAGGTTCTCCACAAACACTGATGTCTGCACTCCCTCTGGTCTTTTGCCTCTACCTCCACAGCGACCTCTGTTATCATCACCCGCCGAAATGTCACAAATTAATAAACAATTTGATATGAATAATAACTAACGTACTGAGGGTCTAGTATGGGCAAGGCACTGGGCCAAGCTCTTTACAAGGAATATTTCATTTAATCCTCACAATACCCAGCTGAGTTAGTACTATAATTATCTTATAATAAGGACAATCATTGGTCTTTTCATTGCCTGATGATTGAATTAGCCTTTCTTCGAACTCTCTGCAGGATTCACTCCTACGGACTATCATGTCATGTTTGAAACTCCCATTTTCTGTGACCTTTCAATTTACTTACCCAACCACCTCTCCTCCAGCCATATCAGTTTCCTTTCTGTCTTCCATAAATGCTGTAGGATTTCTGGCCCTCGTACCTTTTAAAATCGCCTTTTGCCTTCCCTCCAGTCTCCTTCATGCCCCTTCAAAATCCATTGTTAAGGACCAACTTTCATTCAAGCATTCAATACACTTTTAGGGAGCACCCACTTTGCACTCAAACCCATTGTCCTCGGCCCTAGAGAAACAATGTTAAGGAAAAGAAAGGCAGGCACGATCCCCACCATCACGGAATCCACAGTCTGGTGACTGTCTATGCTTTACTCTTACCCAGTTGTTCAAGCAAGAAACAATCTCTCTTGCACCTTCTTTCAAATCTGCATGGTATCTATACCACCCATTGGACACTCATCCAGTACGGCTCTGTAGAGTTAATCATCATATTCAGGGATTAGTTTGAGGATAACAATAATGACATCAGTAGCTTTCACTGAATGTCCTCTACTCCAGGCACTCACTCTACTTACATAGTCTCTAGTTTTCACGCTGACATTGCCAGAAAGGGGTGATTTTTCTCTCTTTAGCAATGAAGCACTTGAGAATCAGTGTTGATAAGTAAACTGCTCAAGGGCCCATAATTAGTAAATGACATTATCAGTGTGAGAACCCAGGTTCTCTAGCTCCAAAGGCTGTCTCCACAACACACCATATTGTCTGGACTTCTTTGTTGCATCATGCACAGAGGTAGTGAAGCATTAGTAAACAGTGAGGCAGGGTAATGGCAGGGAAAAAACGTGGTTTTGGAACTAAACAGCCACACCACTTACTGGTTATGTGGCTTTGGGCAGATTCCTGAACCTCTGTGTACTTTGATGTCCTCGTTTTAAAATCACTATTGTGAAAAATATATAAATAAAGCCATTTACCCCACATGGTTGCTGTCAGGATTAAATAAATGATAAATACCTAGAAAAGCACCATGTGTATAATTGGCTCCTTCTCTCCTCCCTTTGTTGATGCAGATCCTTTAGAAGTTTGCCACCTACCTTATTGTTGCTGATATAAGTTCCTAAGATTGATACTAAGGAACACCTACAGAAGGGCCTTTCGAGGACCTGCAAGTTTATTAAAGAGGCAGACACCTGGCACTGAGAGATAAAGGCAGTGCAGTTAAGAGGAGATGGAAAACCAATCTAGAAACCAGGCAATGGGAGGCGGTGTGGTTCCTTGTGTTAGGAAAGCTTTTCCAAAGCAGAGCCCTTGAAGCTTTTGCGTGTCAAAAACATTTTAAATGCTTTCCTCAGGTGCACGCATATGGTATTGCTTCTGTGGCAAAGAAAGCCTGGTCTTGTCAAAATGCTATTGATTTTTTCAGAAGGAATCTCAAGACCGCATTAATGAAACCTTACATACAAGCTCAAAAGCCCACTCTTTTTTTTTATAAGCTGTCTACCCACTCTAGGACATAGCATAGATAATAAACTAAATTTTCATGCTTATTAAATTTTTACTAAATACTCTGAGAAAGTACATCGATCACTTCATTAATCTTTTTTTTTTAAAGCCCTATGAGGAGATTATTATTTTGTACGTTGCAGGTGAGGAAACTGAAGCTCAGAGAGGTTAACTGTCTTGTGCAAGATCACACAGTTAGAAATTGGTGGTGAGATTTGAGCTGATTCGGTCATTTAGTCAATAAATACTTACTGAATGACTGCCAGGTCTATATGACTCTAAAGCTAATGTTCTTTCCACTATCTAATTCTTCCTAGTAAAATAAGTTATATAATAGTATTCTTATTATTAATAATATTCTCTCAAAAAGTGAAGCAGTTTGGCCTTATGGCTCAGGAAAAATAATCAGGCTGATTGTCCTGGCGAGGCAAGTATCCACATGGCTCAACATTACTCCACGTGTTTCCCTTTCAAAGGTGGATGCTTAAAAAGAACGGTCTTCTACAATCAGAAGTGTCATTCTCAGACAAGTATATGGAAGTATCTGTGCTTGACTGCTTATAAGACTTTGTGAGGATGATACACTTCACAATGTTTACTTATTAGAAAGTTGGAAAGAAGCGAAGATAAGTACGTGCAACTCACTTAAAGAGGGAAAATCCAAGCGTCACAGTGCCTTGCATCTATAAAGGGTATGATCCTTTTCAGTGTACTGTAACATAAATAATGCCATTTTAGACTCATACCAAGTCTGTGAGATCCAGAAGGTGATGGTTGTTTTACCCATTCCTGAGGAAACTGAGGTTCAAGTTGTAAAGGTCACAGGTACTTTAGAAATGTCCAAGTTCACATCACTATTTAATGGCAGAACCGGGATTTCAACTTACATTCTATCCGCTCTTTCTGGTACGCAGTCTGCATTGGTTGAGATGAGCAAGGTTACATTGCAGTAACAAATGGCCTTCAGATCTCAGGAGCTCACAATAATAAAGTTTGATTTCTTGTTCATGTCCCTTGTCTCCTGTGGCTTTGGTCTACTTTGTGTTTACAGCTGGATGACATAACAGCCCCTAACTTTATATTAGGTAGTGATGGATAAAGTCCTTTTGGGTTTCCTTTCCTTGTACCATGACGTATTCTCTAATCAATGTGGTACCGATTAACATTTCAGATAGGATCAGCCTAGCAGTCATCTTACACAATGTAAAAATTAAATAATTAAATAAATGTAATATTTTAAAAAGCAACAGTTCTAAAGTATGCCTGTTGTGCACGAATCCTCCTGCATCTGCAATGAAAGCAACTTTTGCTCTGGGAATAAACTTTCTGTTGCTGGCAGGAGAATTGGATAGCAACACTGACGCGATCCTGTGAATGGGCGTCAGAGTGTTATATTTGAATGTGTAATGAATAAACATTGGCAGAAACCCCCTTTGCCATGTGACTTCAAAACAAACGCCAGTCAGTAGGCAACTACCAGCTGTGCCGAGTAGGAAAAAAAAAAAAGCACTCATACACTCTCCTTCAGTGAAGCAAAAATCCCCTGCCGAAATCACCTCCCTCAAGAATGCAGGGCACAAGTGGATTCTCACATGTGTTTGAGCACACAACCCCACCCCTGGAAAGTCCTCCTGGCAGAGCCATTTAAGCAAAGTTCAGAGGAAGACAGAAGTAGGACATGAAACAGAGGTCAGGCATTCACAGAATCTTGCCTTCTCTTGAATCAACTGGCAGCTTAAAAAAAAAAAAAGGAGCATTTAGCAAGATTTAAAGGAGCTGATTTCTAATGTTGGCTGACTTATAATGTCCCTTACAATTCTAAGATCCCATGATACTGTAAATTTCTGGGATGAGGAGAAGCAAATCTATTTTCTCCTTTAAGTACAGAAAAGAAAGAGGAAAAGGATATGCTTTATATAATAAAATTTAACAGGGAACAACATTGAAAAAAATGTTCTAGGAACTATAAAGTTGTCTTGCGTTAGGCAATCTGCATATAAAATTCTGTTCCTTAAAATTGCTTTGGCATTGAGTCCAGACTTGATTTGTAGAAGTGACACTTCTCTAATACTTCTTTGAGAGCAGTGAGGGGGGAGAAGGAATGCCCTCACTTAGAACTTTACCTTAGACTTTTTGTAAAGGTCACCAAAGGGAAAACTCATAAAGAATCATTGCTCTTTAGTCACTTCCAAGTATGAGACACGTTGTCCTCGGATAAAGGCGAACCATTATTGCATGTCACATTTTAGATTAAATAATTAAATTGCTATGCCTTGCTTTTTTTCCTGTGACTTTAAATAGAATTTATGTTGAAATGAACCTAGATTATTAGGAAATGTTTCTGAGTACATCTAATTTTGCTTTTCTAAAATGCTTATATGTAACTCTATAATTTCACTGGCATAATTGTTGCTAACAAGTCTCCACAACTGATATGCACATTTCAATGTAGCTGTAAGAAAAAATGGGTCTCAGGTACCAAAATGCAAAAATAGGATATATGAGTGAAAGAAATTAAGGGGGTAAAAGATATATTAACTATTTCTTCTCTGACAACCAACCTAGTCACCTGCTGATTCTCTAGCTACTTTCTATAGAAAGAGTAATTGGGCAGGAGATGTGTAGACTCTTTTGAGTCTAACTGGACACGAAGAAAATCCTCTGATGGCTGATAGAGGTAACTAGTACAAGAGAGGCATTCATGAGAGAAGACTGTGGTTCATTTTGAAAAGAGAGTGTGAATTATAGTGTCACAGGATCAAAAGGTTTGAAAGGGAGTGCTGGGGTGATGGGATCTTAAGCATAGCTTTCTTCCCTTTCAAACTAATTCAAATTTCTCTTTGACTCCTGAATCAAATGTTTGATGGGGCCTATGGGTAGTAGTAGACTTCAGTGAAACTATACAGAGAATCAATAATTATATACATACATACCTATATGAATACGGGTATACATATACACACTTACATATATGTGGGGATATATATAAATATATATGGATATATATCTATATATATACCTATATGAAGATATACCACACACACACACACACACACACACACACACACACACACACACCATACATACTTATACCTATATGGATATATATATATACATATGTGTGTGTATATATATATATATAGATGCACACATATATATGGGTATATATACACACATACTTACAGATCTTCCTCAATTTATGATGGGATTACATCCTGATAAACCCATCGTAAATTGAAAATGTCATAAGTCAAAGATGCATTTAATACACCTAATCTACCAAACATCAACAGCTTAGCCTAGCCTACCTTAAACATGCCCAGAACATTTATACTAGCCTTCAGCTGGGCAAAATCATCTAACACAAAGCCTATTTTGTAATAAAGTGTTGAATATCTCATGTGATTTATTTAAAGCTGTACTGAAAGTGAAAAAACAGAATGGTTGTAAGTGTATCGATTGTTTACGGTTGTGATCCTAGGGCTGACTTTGAGCTGCTGTTGGTGCCCAGCATCATGAGAAAGCATCAGACCACGTATCACTAACCCAGGAAAAGATCAAAATTCGAAGTACGGTTTCTACTGAGTGCGTATCGCTTTTGCACCATCGTAAAATCAAACCATCGCAAGTTGGGACCATCCGTATATGAATATACGTATGTGCACACACATTTGTATATGTATTTGAGTGTTATGGCACAGTTATTCAACTGCATTTAAAAACAATTGAACCCCAGTCTTAAGCCAGCTACAAAAATAAATGACTGAATTAAAGACAACTGTAAAAAAATACTTTCAAGAAAATCTAGCACATTATATGTACATACATATATGTACAATCTGCTGGTGAAAGGCAACTTTCCTGATCAATGCATTTCTTGACCAAATACAGAAGCTATAAAGAAAAGGTAAACACACTTGATCATATAAGAATCTAAAATCTTTTTTTGGCAAAAGAAAGTTTTTCTTACAAGGTAAATAGACAAAGGATAGGTTCGTAAATATTTGTAACATAGACGACAACAGTTTTTTGTTTTGTTTTTAACAAATTGACAAAAATAGACAAACTCATGGAAAAAATGGATAAAGAAATAGGAAATTCACAGAGGAACAAACGCACATGGCCAACAAGCAAATGAAAACTTGCTCACATTAAATCAGTCAGGGAAATGCAAATTAAAATAACAATGATGTATCTTTACACCCATCAGACTGGCAAAAAAGTTGAAATGATCAATAACCTCTACTGGTGATGGTTATGCGGAGAAATGGTTACTCATCCACTGCTGAAAAAAATTTAGCTGTTAAAACTGTTTTGGCAAGGCTTTTAGCAGCATATATAAAAAATTAAACATATACCTGTATGTGCCATTCAACACTGCAATCTCCTCTTGAAAACTCAAAGATAATCAGCGCACAGGGGCAAATGTAACAGGACACTTATAGTAGCAAGAAAAGGAAAGACGGACAGGGATCAAAGAAAATGTTCATCAGTGAGAATGTCTAAATAGGTTATAGCTCACCCACACCATGGATTATTATGTAGCCATTCCACAGAATGAGTTACAACTGAATAGACACTTTGGAGGGATTTCTATACAGTTACACCATAAGTGAAAAAAATAATAAGACACAAAAAATGTGCATTATTCAATGCTCATTAAACAAAAAATAAACAAACCTCCCCCTTACATATGTGTGAATAAAATGTGTATATGTGATTATATGAGCAAGGGGAAAAATTGTAGAAGCACATATCAGGTCACTAACAATAGATACATGACAGAGAGGTGTGCAGAGGGATGCAAAGGAGAAAAGAGGGAATTTGAAGCTAAACATCAAGAAGAAAACAAAACTAACTCTACTCAATATTTTGTAATAACCTATAAGGGAAAAGAATCTGAAAAAGAATAGACATATGTGTATGTATAACTGAATCATTTTGCTGCAACCTGAAACTAACACAACATTGTAAATCAACTATACTTCAATTATAAAAAAGAAGACTTCTCTAAATAACAGATAAATGTGTGTGTGAGATAACGTGTGTGCATTTATGCAAAACTATATACATTGTATATGAAAAAGTATAAAAAGAGTGAAAAGCTATTTCAAAAGCAAGCTCAAGACATGATAATATTAATGATAATATAAAATCTAATACTTATTGAACCCTCACTATTGACAGACAGTGTCCTAAGCAGGTATTGACTCATTAATCCTCACAATAACCCTACAATGGAGACATTAATATCTTTATTTTCTACAAGAGAGGAGTCCCACTTACTCCTCCATAACTTGAGAGCTGAACATTTGAAAAATTCAAATAAAATCAACCGTCTCATTTGCTTCTTTAGTGATCTTGGTTTGTTTTCTTTAGTGTCTGGACCTAGAAGATGGTATTCAACAGGGTACCATCAATAAAGCTATAGCTGCCCAGCGAGCCAAGGTTGGTGTGAGTCACCTAAATCAAGGGCAACTGTCTTCATCGTTAACTTCTTCCATCATTCATTCATTCGACAAGGAACCACTGAACAACTGCTGCCCAGTGGTGGCCGTGACAGCCTCTGAGTGGTTGATAGCTTACGATGGCTAACAATTCCCATCACCTGGTGCATTTTGACCTCTCGTCCTGCAACTGGGTGGGAAAATGATCTGGCTTTACTTTGACAACATCATCGGGCAAGATTCCCTTCCTGAGAAAAGCACAGCTTTCAGTGACATAGCAATGCTACTTGATCCGAATTGCTCAGTAGAGCTAAACAGTGAAAGTGAACGAAGCCACGATAGCAGGCTTCACTTAGCATCCACCACTGACACTTAGCAAACTATTTCTTCACTAGTGTTTTAGAGAGAAGTTAGGGGTCGCTAATTTCTTCTTCTATTTTCATATCTAATTTAAGCATCCTTTGTCCAGTCTTGATGAAGAGCTGCCAAGCACCAGAGCATCAACAACAAAGTGCTTGATGCTCAAACAGCACCCCTCCTCCACTTCCGTATGTACCCATTCTCTTCCAGAACCCCTTAGTAAGGTCAAGGTGTTAAAATAGTGACTGAGATTCAGATAAGGCTGCAGAAAGTCGCTACTCAATTTATTAAATAAGTAAACACCACCGAGAAAACCCAGAGCATTGGTCCCCTCCTCTGATATTGGATCCTAAACGAGATCCTGAATCTGAAGATACACAAATGGGGAAAGTGCTTCAGTGTCTCACAGCTCCGTCTGTCCGAGAGCCAAGACGTTCAATCATGCATGTTGTGTTTTTGCAAGCCCCTGGCTTTCCTTTCTCGTCCTTCCTTTGGCTGCCTCTCCCACCATTTCTGGCAGGGAACACTCTGGAGAGGCCTGGAAAAGTTTCCATCCAGTCACTCCCTTTGGTTAATTATTAGCAGCTCTGGTGAAATTTGTTGGTAGGGCTGTTGGAAACAACCATCTGAAAAGAGGTTTTTCATTTAACCATAGAGCTCATTCGATTGGAGATTTCCAAAATCCTGTCCTCCAAAATCTGAGACAACACAGACAAAGGCCAAACACTGAACTAAGAAATGGTGTCTAGTCCCTCTTCTAGGACTAATTAGCTGAGTGATCCTGGTCAAAGAAGGAAAGGTAACTCACAAGGTGACACATTAGAAACCCAGGCAGTGCTCGCTCGCTCATTTTAATCCCCATAACAACGTATCACCTACAGTGTTAACCTATTAGTGTTAACCTAACATTTTACAAAGTTAGAGACTTCAACCCAAAGTCCCCAAACTTTGTATTAAACCATACAGCCCCATGCATTTAATTTACCCAAGTTTCAAGTTCTTCACCTAAGAAAGCAAGACAGTTGAAGTGGTTGCTCTCAATAAGGTCCTTCTAACTCTGTAAAACCAGCAGGCAACAAAAACTTTCTCTCTTATAATTTCCACATACCTTCTCCCCTCTCAACCTCAATTTCCCAGTAAACTTTGGGGGCAAATAAACAAAATTGTATTCTGTGCATAAAGATGCCAAAACAGCCATTCACCCATTAATTGTCAACAGAACACAGCCCCTTTTTCTCCTGAAGCTATTGCTTCACCCTTGTTTACGTTGCTCAGTTCCGTCAGTTTAGAGCACATTAAAAAGCAGAACTGGGCTGGCTGGTTTACGTTGGTGGTGAACTTTGTGCCTCAACTGTATCGTAACCCCAGAGTTTACTCAACCCCACCTGGCAGCTCAGCTCTTTGAGATAAAGCAGGTTTTCTCTGAGGAAAACCAGTAGCAGTTTATCTTTTTGCTCTGCTGCTGGCAGACAGCTGGTTGGGCATCTAAGAGACAGTCATCTGCCAGTGGAAGGTAATAAAACACACACACACACACACACACACAAAAACAGACAAAAAAAAAACAAACAAAAAAACAAACAAGAGGAACATGAAAGGAGTCTTCCATATCAGAAGAATTACAACCAATACTTTCTTTAGGTAGCCTTGTTTAGGACCAACGTAAGGTCATCTTTTGGGAAACTATACTTTCTGTCTGTCTGTCTGCATGTGGATGCCTGTGTGTGCTTTAGGATTTTGTGGATGTGTGCATGGGAGGGGGATGGGGAAATGTGAGTGAAAGGATCCTGGAAAAATAGCTAGTGAAAATCTAAAAGCCATTCCTATTTTCTGAAGTACTATAAGGTTTGGATCAATTTCTCATGCTTGAAATGGAAATTTTCATTCTGTTAATGTTTTCCAAAACCATGTGTAGTCATTCTCTTGGAGAAAGTTATATTGATAGCAACAAAGCAATAAAAAAATTTTTATATAGGAAAACATACAATGCAAGATATGTGGAAGAGAGTCGCCTGTGCATTGGTGATTTAGTGGTAATGCTAAGCGACACATAACATTCGTGAACAACCAGCTGAAACCTCCATATTCAAGTTTGATACAGAAGAAGACAATGGGCTTTTCCACCTCCAGTCAATCCTAGTGTTATGAGCTGAAATGTCCCCTCCCAAAGATGTTGAAGTCCTAACCCCCAGTACCTGTGAATGTAACCTTATTTGGAAACATGGGTGTATAGACGATCAAGTTAAGATGAGGTCATTAGGTTGAAATCAGGGTGAAGCATCCACAAGCCGAGGAAGACTATATATGGCAAGCAAATCCTCAGAAACTAGGAGGCAGGAATGGAACAGTTTCTCCCACACAGCCCTTAGAAGGAATCAACCCTGCTGACACCTTCGCCTTGGATGTCTAGCCTCCAGGTCTGTTGGTTAAGCCAACCACTTTGTTATGGCAGCCCTAGCAAATAAACACACTTAGGTTTTCTCAAGGTGACCTCCTCCTTGAATCCAGTCTTTCCTAATTTCCAAAGAGGTGCTCGTAAGAAACTTCCAACATAACAATAAGTGGCTAATTCTATCTAAGAGCCAAGTAGGGAGAAAAATAAAGAATAACTATTGATCTGGGAACTTTTCTTCCCCAAAGACTTGTGCTAAGGACTCTTGTGTCTGGATGTTCCAGCAACAGTTGCAGAAGAGAACAGCAAAAACAGGATTTGCCTCTGAAAGGTCCTTCAGTTCAAATCTGATGTCATATACCCTAATTAGATTCAGATAGTCTGTTTGAGATACACACTGCTTTTAAGCAACTAATTTGAGTTATAGATACATTTAGACAATTTGGTTTCCTTGTTTTGTTGCTGTTGTTTCTTCCTAGAGAGGAGTGGATGGATCCTGATGCTTAGGTTGGAGTTAGCTGTTGCCTACAAAAACTAGCCAAAGGACTGGCATTTGGAAAATATAGTTTAGAATTAATTTAGAAGGGGGGTGTGGATTCAAGCAGCTGAGAGGTGAACAGATGGCAGTGCATGCTAGGAGTTTCTGGCAAGGAGTCAGTCACTGGAAGGGGTGGTTGAATGAAACCCTTTTGTATGCAGGTTGCAGGAGAAACAGGAAGATGAGACTAGATTTGGCAGCTTCTAATGCAAAATTTATTAAAGGGGAATGAATTTGATTATAAACAAATGACAATTTATTTTTCATATCTCTGCTCAATTTCCTCAGAGGATTTTCCTGTAAAGGTTGAGCCTCTTAAATCACTATTCTAAGAGAGTACGAGGTATAACTATGACAATGGGGCTTCAACTTATCCATATCAATAAGCTTTGAAATGACGGCAGCAATCTAAGAAAAATATCCAAACACGGAGAAGATTCGTCCCTTTCTAGCTATGACAAAATCACAGAAAAAAATGTTCTATAGGATGACATTAATAAAAGGTAGGATCTTGACTAGTCAGTCAGAAAACCAGAGGCCCCAACTGTTCTAGAAAGAAGAAGCTGGTGCTTTTTGTGCCAGCTAACACAAAGAGGTTTCTTCTGCCAGGTAACACGTGCAATTGAAAAGCAAGTTTTGCCATTTGGCTGGCCACTCCAAGTATACGTCTAACAGGGACACTTTAGAGGTAGGCACTGCTTTTGAAACCTAGACAGTTTCGAGCGCTGTTCCTTGACCAGTATTTGACCACACTTCCTGACTCACTGTGATAGTTATGTCAATTTGGCTGGGGCATGATGACCAAAAATGTGGTCAAACATTCTTTTGGATTTTCCTGTAAGGGTGTTTTCGAATGAGATGAACATTTTAAATGGTGGATTGTAAGTGAAACAGAATGCCCTTATAATGTTGGTGGGCCTCGTCTAATCAGTTGAAGGCATGACTAGAACAAAAGACTGACCTCCCCCAAGCAAGAGGAAATCCTGACAACAGATGGCCTTTGGACTTCATCTGCAACATTGGCTCTTCCTGGATCTCCAGCCTGCCAGCCCGCTCTGCAGATTTTAGAGTTGTTAACCTCCATAATCACGTGAGCCAATTCCTTGAAATAAATCTCTTTCTACATGGACACACATCCTGTTGGCTCTGTTTTCTCTGAAGGGCCCTGACTAATACACTCACTTAGAGATTTGTCCCCAGAAGCTGTCTAATCAACCTTCTAGCAGCTACCAAAGATAATTTAAGTTCAGTCTGAATAATGCTTAAGGGTCAGCTGCAGCAGCCATTGGTGCAATGACACACACATTTCAAATAGGCGAGATGTTTTAGTGAGGCTTTATCATAACAATTCTATTTTCAAGGGAAAGACAAACGTGTCTACTGATTTTCTCTGGGGTCATCATGTGGCTGCACCCAAGGAGAAAACTTCCTCAATGCCTATGCGCTCATATTTGTCACCCATCTCCACATCCCCAGCAGAATGCCCGGCATGTAGCAGCTAATCAATGAAGGGGTGGAATTGAATTTGGGGATGGTATATGCTGAGTAAGTGATCTCCACCCTACCCTTCTGATATTTACCAGCCACATTGCCAGAAACCAGGCAACTGCAACAGAAAAAAAAAAAAAAACAATTAACATGTATTGAGCAATCACTGTATGCCAGACCTCGTTAATAATCAAATGCACCGCTTCACTTTTTCCTCAAAGTCACTTTATGAGGTAGCGACTTGCATTATCTCTACTTTACAAATAAAGAAACAGAGACACAGAAATTAAGTAATTTGCCAAGATCGCACACACAGACAGTCACACATCCAGTAAGATTCAGACCTAGGATTTGAACCCCAGTGATGGATCTAGAAGATCAGCAATCTCTAGAAGCTCTTAACCTCCTCTGTACCCTGAAACATTAGAGACTGGTGTGGAGGATTAAATTCATGCCAGTAAGAAGAACTACAAGAGTCTTGATTCAGCATTTAGTGCAGGATCGGGCAATCCTTTGTTGTGAGGACTGTCCAGTGCGCTGTCACATGTTCAGTGATGTCTTTGGCCTCTACTCACCGGATACCCCGTGTCTCAAGATGTGAGTCAAAATTATCTTCAAACATTGCCAGATGTCCCCTTGGGGTGAGGAAGGATCACCCCAGTTGAGAATCATTGGCTTAACCTACTAGAATTCATCGTCCCCTAGTGACGCATTTTAATCTAAACCCAGTATAATTACAGTATCACTTCACACAGTTATTTACACAAGTTCCTCAAACACTGTTATTCAGCATTTCCCTGGAGACTGTGTATGCAGCTGCCCCTAAAGAAGAGATTTTTCTAAAAGTGGATAGAGCTAAAAGGGGAGGTGAAATAGTAAAGTGCAAGAGAGTTCACAAGGTGAATTTCCATTCTGCTTAGTGACCTTCTTTGTCCTTAGGTTGGGGCCAGGCTGCCTGGGGTCCTTCTATTTCCCTAGATGTCAAGCAACAATTGGCTGGAGGGCCCTGGCCCCTGGTGATGTCAGAACTTCTGCTACTGTTCCCAGAAACCCTTTGAGGCCTATGAAGAAAGGGAGGAAGCCACTATGTTGTCTGCCGCTATGTTTTTGCATGTTCTGTTCCCTCTGCCTGGAATTCCTCACCTCTACCTCATCAGAAGCTACCTTGTACTATTCAAACTTCTTGCATGTTTTTTTTTCTGAACTACAAACAGTTCATGAAATGATCTTTATGGGGTAATGAGGCACATGAGTAAAAGTTGAGTCACAGGATGTCATATTGTTGTATGATTGGGGGGCGTGCTTTAGGCATCCCAGTGACCTCAGAAAAGACTCGCAGATAAACCCTTGCCAATCTTCCAAGACCTTCTGATCCCAGTGTGGAACCCTAGTCCCTACATGACTCAGCCACCATTTGCTCCCACCCTTGTCCCTTCATGTGTGAAGCGTCTCAGGACTTGCCCCAACTGACTCTGTGCTCAGCACTTCATTGCTTTGTCCTCTCTTCTTTCTCATTCATGAATTCTCTTGGGAAACAGAATATTTTATGTGGGATAAAGAGAAACACATATGTAATAGAAAAACAAAACTGTGAAAAGAAAAAAAAACATTTTAAATCAAACTATGAAATGATTATAGGTTGATTCATCAGCAGGAAACACATGGAAACAATTATCCCAAAATTCAACAGTTATGAAACCTGAAACCCTCTTCAATGTTTTGTTCAGAATTACGTATTTGGCCTTCAGGAATTCATATTAATTGTCTGTTCAAACACCAAGGAAAACATCTAATTGGTCGGTTAAAAGACTCATAAACGATCTTCTGCTTTTTTCTGAATTAATGTTGGAGAAACAAGAAACAGACCACTTGAAAGGAGCCTTAAGTTGATGCCTCTGCAGCTGGGAAAATTCCAAATCAAGCTTGTTTTATATCCAAGGGTTGGAATGAGGATAATAGGAAAGTAGTAGTGGGGAGCAGTTTGCTATTCTGACCTTGGCCTTCTCAGCTTATTCTACGTATGGCTACCACTGTGCAGAAGCTCAGGTCACATCAGGCAGTCAGGGACTAAATGTTACCTCATAGTTTTCTTTCCAGTTTTGATTTCTAGTTTGCTATTCCTCTTCTGGTATAATGACCATAACGATACCACATGGATGGAGTTGACCTAGTTAACCAGTGATTCTACAAACTATCCCCAAAAGTCACAATGGAACCATAATCAAAATCTTTTTGCATTAGTAGTACATCACCAGAACAACAAAATTTCAAATCTCTGTGAAACTTCCATGCAGGAAGGGTGAAGGAGTAATCGCCTTGTTCTGCAGTTTCCTGGTCAGGCAACTAATAATACTCGTTACATTCAGATACTCTCTCTGTGTGTCTCTCTCTCTGAGCAAACGAATGACTCTCATCTCTAAGGTCTTTGCATTCCTTTGCAATCATGAGCTCTTTGCACACAGGCTTTGGGTTCTCTGCTTCAGTTCCTCCAACTGGATATAAAAGGACAAAGTACCAACTGTCAAGCCCATGTTTGTAAACTAGCCTATCTGAGAAAATAATAGCTGTAAACTTAGACAAAACAGGATATATTTGGTAGCTCTGCTATGCCAAATATTGTTGATAGTACGCTCTTAAATTTAAACATTTTTAGTCACCAAAAGTCAAAGGTCTTACTAGTTAAGTGAAAATAAGAAAGGGCATTGTTAAATTTTGGTGTAATAAACACCATGGCACAGAAATGTTTCCCAGGGGTGAGCTTCAGAGGACTGACTAGGCAAAGAGATCTAGAAACAAGTTTCTGCAAAGGAGGAAAAGGGAAAGGAGGGTGCTCAGGTGATGGGTGAAAACAAACACTAAGATTCTCTCCTCCACACAAAGTTAGAGAAAATTCTGTGTGTGATTTGAAGGCTTCAGGGAGGAAGAAGCACCCTGCTGAAAGGCGCCTGCCCACCACACTGCCTCGTGGCTCCCAGAGTATCTAGAATAGAGCATGACATACTAAGGGCATCAGGAAGCTTTCAGTGAGAGCACCTGAGTGAAAGCTTCTCTGATTTAGAGGAGACAGTGTTCATGAAATCAGGAACATGTGAATATCTTAACATTCATTCAGCAAGTATTTATTGAGAGCCTGCCACGTTATAAGCGCTGTTCTAGGCTCTTGAGACTCTGTAGTGAACGAAACAAAGAAAAAAAATCTGCCCCCATGAAGCATATATACTAGTGGGAGGAAATAGACAATGAAAAGCAATGAACTAATAAAACATGTAGTAAGTTATACAGATGCCATAGAGGAAAATAGATGCCGTGGAAAGAGATTGGGAAGGTTGGGGGATGTGGTATAATTTTAAATAGGGTGGGTAGGAAAGACCGTAAGGAGAAGTGATTCTGAGTCAAGATCTAATGGCAGTCAAGGCGTGAACCAAGTAGCTATCTGGGGGAAGAGGTTGATAAATGCAGTTGGCTTATTTCTGAACTAATCTCTGATTTAAGGCTGGGGGCTGTCATTTTGTTGACTAGTTGGACGTGCTCCCATCCTTCTCACCTACTTATCTTCTACTCATCCCTCAGGGTTTAGCTTAATGCTGATTTCCCTGGGGAAGCATTTCTTACTCTTTTTCTTGTGCAGGTTAGAAATCCTTTCCTCCTGTGTCCCGACAGCATTCTATTTCCCCTAGCAAAATGCTTATCGCACTTCATGATACAACTTGTTGAATTGTTTTCTTTCCACGTTATGCTGAAAGGAGTGAAGAGACCTTCTGTCCTACTCAGCAGTAGGTCCCAATAACCCAGCACAGTGCTGAGGAGATAGCACTGTATTTGGGAATCAGCCCACTTGGGTCCATATCCTGGCTCTGTCACTCACCTGACACGTGCCTTTGGGCAGGTTACCGGACCTGTCTAGGCCCCAGTTTCCTCATTCTTAAAATGCGAGAACAGATCTAGCAAGTGCCTGGCACATAGCAGATGCTTGATAAATGCATCTAACAATCCCCACATCTCCCAGGAAGACTTGAGATCCACAGGGAATGTTTCTTTCTACGATGGCACATCAACAACAGTGTGTCCCAATGAGATGAGGATGAATTTTAGACTCAGGTGAACCCGAGTCAGTTGGAATACTGAGTTCAGTGTTCTGTAATTACATAAATGGGGATAAAAATCTCTCTTTCAAAAGTTTGTTGAGGATTTAAAGAGATGACATACACGAGGGGCCTGACATATAGTGGGGTACTCAGATGTTTATTCTGCCATTAGCATTACCCACACTTTATTATTATCCTCCATTTCCACTACCATTTATGACATTTTATAAACACCTCTTGTCATTTCACCCTTCCTTAGGTCCACATTCTGTCCTCCCCAGAAGATTGTAAATTTCTGTGGATAGGACTCTGAACTTTATTTCTCAGAGATTCTAATTAGGCCTTCACAGGGCCATTCCCAGAGTAGACATTCAATATGTATGGAATGAATGATAAATAGGGGGAAGAGAGAGAGAAAGAGAGGAAGGGAGGGAAGGGGAGAGCGAGAGCGAGAGCGAGAGCGAGAGCGAGAGCGAGAGCGAGAGCGAGAGCGAGAGCGAGAGCGAGAGAGAGAGAGAGAGAGAGAGAGAGAGAGAGAGAGAGAGATCTTGTTAAGTCTACGGAGAATAGAGACCTAGGAATGGTTCATGGAAATCAATGTAAATGACTCATGCAAATGAACTGACTGACTGAAATATATTTAGGCCTCCCTTAGGGGGAAAAAATTCCATTTCCATCCCTAGGATAGATATTTATCTGTTCAGAATCTCTTAGATACATTCCTGCCTGAAGAAAGAGGTGACCTCTCAAAATCCTTTCTTAATCTCTCTCTCTCTCCTTCTCTCCCTCTCTCCTTCTCCTGTTTCTTAAAATCAATTTATCAATAAATTTAGACAGAGAGAGGGCAACAATATTGCCTGAATGAGATGCATATTTTCCCACTTGTACAAATGAATTATTCCAACAGATAGCATAATTACAGTTCAAGGTATTACTAAGAAAAAACAGCTATATTTTTATTAGAATGAAAAAAATATCATTGCAGATAAACCAATCTGCTATTTAGTCCTAAACAGAGCTAATCTGAATCATGCAAAAAAAGGAATGCACAGCTTCTGGTGACTATAAAATGCATTACTAAAATCTTATTACCTATTACTAAAAAATGTATTACTTATTACTAAAACATTACTAGATGCCAAGATACATCATTCATAGGTTACTATTTGGTTACCTGAGTGCTGAGAGATGAGAAGTTTAAACAAGATAAGGGAAGGTGGCTCTGTACATCGGAAAAGATATGTTTCACAAAATGGGCTCACCAAATTTAAAGCACTGAATTAAGGAATTTACAAATCCACCCAGTAAAAGCACACATGGAAAGAATCTACGGATCGCCTCATCTACTTCTTAAATACTTAAATATAGCAGTGTTTCTCACTCTGGGCCCAAGGGGTCATGAATTACATAAAATTTTAAAATTTTGGAATATTTACGTTAATTGTATATTTGTACATTATTTTACAGTTGTAACAACAGAACTGTATCGGTTTTCTCTTGCTGCTGCAACACATTACCACAAACTTGTGGATTAAAACAACACGAATTTATCATCTTCTAGTTTGGAAGGTCAGAAATTTAGCATGGGTCTCATTGGGCTAAAATCAAGGTGTCAGCCAGGCTGGGCTCCTTTCTGAGGACTTTAGGGAAGAATCCATTTTCTTACCTTTTCAGCCTGGAGAGGTCATCCACATGCTTCGGCTTGTGGCCTCTTTCTTCCACCTTCAGAGCCAGTGATGTAGCAACTCTCTAACGCTGCTTCTGTTACCACATCTCTTTCTTTGACCATAGCCTGGAAAGATGGTCCAAGAATAAGGATTTGGGTAATTAGATTGGGCGCAGCCGGAAATCTCCCTACTTCAAAGTCTTTAAACTTAATCACATTTGCAAAGTCCCTTTGATCATATTTACAGTTTTGGGAGATTAGGGTGTGGATGTCTGGGGGCCGGATGCAATATTCTGCCTAACAAAAGAACTCTTTTTATTTATAATTGGTAACTGAAAAAAAGTTTCTTAGAATAAGATTTTAGCTTCATAAATCAGCATTTTTCAAATTGGAATAGGTCGACACAATCCTGAATATCTACAATAGTTTTCAGATATATCGTAGTTTGAGAAACACAGACATTTAGCTTTTTCCATCAGTTCGAGACCTGCTGTCTAAGCAGAGATAGGAGTCCTGTGGAAACGAGTTAACTATGTTTAGGTCTACCACCAAAGACTCCATCAGATAGGGCAGATAGGGATGCCACTTTGTAAATTCGTGTAAATACTCTGAATTCAAGAGGGTCCATGTTAAGGAGTATAGATAGTACTATACAGGATATACTGCCATTTCTAGAGAGACAACTCAGTAATCATTTTCTACTATTGTGTATCTGTATCATCATCACCAAGTAGAAAGAAGAGTCCATTAGACACCCTTCCAGAATAACATGGGAAAAAGACTCGTACTAAGGGGGTGTAGAACCAGAGGAGCTTATACTGCCTGCTCTCCTCCCCCCATGACTTTATGATATGAAAGAAACAACACCTCTTTGTGCAACCAACATTAGAAACAGACCAATCAGCCACCTTGCAGATGAAAGGTGTTATAAAAGGACAAGAAGCCGGGGGATGGCAATTGCAGATAAATGGAAAAAAGATATCACAGGGGACGGTGGTTCTTAACCAGGGGTACATTGATTAACTTCTGAGAATCTCTAAACTCCTAATATTCTGACTCTTTGTGAATTAGGAGAAAGATCCTTCCATTCACAGGTTTCTCAGAGGTGTGTGACTCCCAAAAGGTTGAAAACCACTGTTCTCACATGGAAGAAAAAGTAACCTGAGAATTTTGTGAGTTAGGACAACCAACCAATAAAATGGAAAATTGGGATGAATGACTGGGCAAGAGGAGAGGACAGGCAGGAGTTATATTTGTATGTTCACATGCGCTAACGTTCATGAAACGATTGTCTCCAAAATGAATGGGAGAGGAAATGGAAAGCGTGCCGGGCTTTTGACATCACCAGCTGCATTTCTCTCTTCCTCCCCCGACACTGCACAGCCCAACCTTGCCACCTGGTCCTCCTAGCAACGTGGCATCTGGCCTTTGCCTTCGGTTCTTGACACTGCTCGGGACAGTGGTCTCAAATATGAAGGGACTGCATTTCTAAGACCCTAGGAGCTGAGATGTTCTAAAGACAAAATTACACACACAAACACACATGCAGGTACATGGCCTTTAGTAAAAGGGGCCATTACTGCACAAAAACGTAATGTGAAGCTTATTAACAGCTCCCCCAAGGTCCCTTTCCTATCCTATTAACCCAAAATAGAAAGGAAAAAAAGATAGAACCACTCTGAGATGCACTTTTTCTTTTTACAGCACATTTTTAATGGTACAGTTTATAACCACCACCACCCCAAAAGAGAATGCATCAGCAAATGCAGATGGACTCTGCACCAGAAGTAGAAGAGGGGTGGAATCAGTCTTCTGGAAATATTTACTCACATTTACCTATGTTTACTGTGTTAAATGCCAAATTCTACAACTGAGTCAACACACACTGATCTCTCACTGTGTCTTTTTAATCACTTTCTCTCACATAAATAGTTTGGGTTTCCAAATTTCTGCTGTTCCATTATAAATACAGCTCATTCACATTTTGTTAAAACACTCCATGTTACTTCTTGGATTCCAATTACCCAACAGAAGGTGCATTGAATTTGCCTGGGAAACAAGGACAATGTCTGTTTGTAAAAATTTATGGCATTCCCTCCCTCCCCTCAGAGTGTTTTAGACATCTAAGAAAGTCAAACCCTGGGGGAAAATATAAACAAGCCGCTTGGAATAGACACACAATTACATATCCTATTTGTAAAAAGTACCGCCACCATCTTGCCAGGCAATGCAAAAAAGAAAACATTTATCCCCATATAACTCACACAAACATTTTTTTTTTCTTCATCCTCACCAATGTCTAAATGGCTTAAATGACAAATACATCATTTGGTGGAAATAAACCACAGTTGCAAGTGTTAAGATTCCAAGTGTAAACTGGTCACATTGCATCCTACTTTTATTGATAAGTGAGGCAGTAAATATTAGAGGAATCAATAAGCTTCACGGAAAATAATAACACGAAAATTCTAAGAATAGCAGAGCAAGAGAATATATTTTAATAATCCTTTCTGGTGGTTGGAAAATGCATTTAATTCCCTAGAAAGCAAGAGACTTTATCATATATGCATATGCATCTGCATATACACATATACATATATATCTTACATGGGACCTTGCACGTGGAAGCACCTCAAAGGTTAAATAAAATTGATTACATAGTGTGCCCAGACAAAATAATTCAAGATTTGGGGTCAAACAGATCTGGGTTCGAATTCTGTGTTTGCTACTCATTAGGTATTTGATCTGGGACAAAAGATGTTACTTCTCTGAGCCTTGATTGCTTTCCTCAATTATAAATGTGGGAAATAATGCCTCTCTTGTAAGAATTGTTGAGAAGACTGGCTTGTACCTGGCACATGGTGGGCACTGGAGAAATGAAATCTGTTAGCATTAATCATTAAATCGCTTAATTCATTCACCAGACGCTGAGTTCCTACTCTCTCCCCTGCACTGTGTCTTCACGGGATCCTAGACATACTTTGATCTTAGTGTACTATGTATACATTTTAACTCACATATTTTTTTTTTTCTGTTGCTCAATATAACTTACATTTTGAACCCTGATTTGCCTGTTGGTAGATACCTGAGCTCAGGCCTCAAGGGCCTTCCTTCATCTTTTCTCTGGGGTTATGTCATGATTTAGAAGGTGATATAAAGGAAAGGTATAGTTTTTCTTTAGTGTGATGACTACTATTATCCAAATAATGCGATGAATACTGCGACAGTGGGATAATGATACTTTGAAATATTAACAGCCCTTCTTCTCTAGAACCCCTGGTTTTGGCCCCTTTTTAGCATTATGGGATTCATTGCCGAAAGGCTGTTACAGCAAAAAGCAGAGTAAAAGTTTTTGAGTTTCAAAAGCCTGGGCCTGAGGACATAGAGATGACAGGATGGGGTTAGAGTTAGACTTCCTACACCCTCCTCCCACCCTCCACCCGTCTCACCACTGTTGAATAACATTTCCTCAGCTTGAGGGGAGTTACAAGAGTCACAATAAACACAGGAGAATTTCCGTGCAACCGGCTCTGCAAGAAGGGCCCACATGCAGAGAAAGACGGAGTGACAGGGCTCCCGAATGACCCTGAGAGCTCCAGTAATGGAGGGATTCTTGCTTCCATCTCTTGTGGAGCCTGGGAGGAGCATCAGAGCCCACAGAAGAAATGCCAGCACACTGCATCTAGGAGAGCCTCACTGAGTTAACAGAATGGGCTCATGTTTCTGAGAGTGATCCAGAAAGAGACAGACTTTGGCACCCTAAACTTTCCCATTGCCCAGCACAGCCTGGGAACATCTATGACTGTGTGCCCAGGAAGGGCACCAAAGCAGGGAATTTGCTAAACCTGAGAGGCCTTCAAAGGTGGGAAGGAGAGTAGGAATTCCCTGGCGGTCCAGTGGTTAGGACTCTCTGTTCTCACGGTCAAGGGCCCGGGTTCAGTCCCTGGTTGGGGAACTAAGATTCCACAAGCCGCGCAGTATGACCAAAAAAAAAAAAAAAAGAGAGCTGGGAAGGAGAGTGATATTACAACCACCTGTCTGGACTGACTACCAAAGGAACAGTGGAGACAATGGGCATCAAGTAGAGGCCAGCAGGAAGAGGTGATAGCCAAGACCACATTCCCCAACCCAAGCGCTCTGGGTTTACACGAGCTGTGTAAGTTACGTGTTTAGACATAACCCCAGAAAAGAGATGGAAGAAGTACCCTGCTTTACCTGAGCTTAGGTATCCAACAGGAGGCAGAATGAGGGTTCAAAATATAAGTTAAATTGGTCAATATAAAAAAACTCTGTGAGCTGAAATGCATACCGACTGCAACAAGATCAAGGTATGTCCAAGGTCCCATGATTCCAAAGAGAAGAGGCTGGAGAAATCAGAACAGGGCAGCTTGACTTTAGCACTGAGGATGGAAAGGGCTTCCACCTGGGATCCGGGGTGCCCTGCACAGCGGGAAAATCTGTGCAGAGGAACAAAGCTAGAAATGGTGAATTGGGGAGATAGTCAGTGATTTGGTGTGGCTGATCTTAGGGGACAGGCTGGGGAGTCGTAGGAGGTCCAGCTGGGAAGGAAATCCTGGGTCCAACCGTGAAGATTATTATTCACAAGCTCTAGTCCTTTAGAAGGAACATTCTGGCAGTCACGTGTAGAAGTGATTTGGAAGGGAGAGTGAGAGGCCTAAAATTAGAGGCCGCAAGTCCAAACTAGCTCAGACAGAAAATGAAAAGAGAAATGACTACAAGAGAAAGCCCATAAGAATGAAGCTGAAGAAGACACCCCAGCACCTGGGAGGAATAAATACAGAGGAAATAGATTCAAATGACATTTAGTTCACCAATAGGAATCCCAGCTGTGTATCAAAATTTGGCTTTGCTTCTCTTCTAGACTTTAGCAATCACGATCAGAGTGGGACACAATCACCTGAACTGATTAAGAGTGTGGTAGAGTCTGTTATGCTAGCGGTCACCAGCCAAGAACACATGGTACACTAAGAACACGTGGGAAAAACATGTATGCACATGGTCCTATCGTGGATTTTTATAGACCTTTTATTTTTAGAAAACATTTTAGAGATAATAAAATTGTAATGGAACAACTCTGCACAACTATGATTAAAAGACTGTCCTGGAGTCATGCTGTCCTTGAATTTGATTCCTGACTATACCGCTTAGCAGCTGTGTGACACTGGGCAAGTTACTCAGTTTCTCTAAGCCTTAGTTGCTTCATCTGTAAAACAGGAAAGATAACGGAACCACCTCTTTAGGTTCTCATCAGAATTCAATCAGGATAATATATCTGAACAGTGCCTGGCATTTACTAAGTGCTACTGGCTGTTATTCTTTTGAGGATTGAGACAATCCATGTAAAACAGTGTTCTGCCTGGCACAATGCGTGCAATCCTTATATGCTGGCCATCACCGTAATTATTAGCCGAAGTCACTCAATAAACCCTTCTCCTTGCCCAGCCACCAAGAGGGCAGCAATGGTAGCAGCAGGGGAGTGGACTCTTGCTGCTACAGCAGCTGTGCTAATAAACACAGCTTCAGCTGCTATTGAGTTGTCCTCCCAGATAACGCTGGACTTGATACTGCCCAACTCTGATAAGGGAGGGGAATTATCTCCTACAGAAGCCTTTTGGAAACTCAGAGTGGGCAGCATCCTTCTCCACGTTCCTTCCTTTTTCTTGTTGGAAGAACAGACCCAGGCATAGGGCAAGGCCGGGAATGATTACCTGCTAGCTGAATGGCTCTCAATATGCTGACACTGCACAGTCCTTAACAGAGAAGCACTGTCGGTCTCCTCATGGCCGCTGCAGTCAGGCAGCCATGGTTGCTTTCCTCTCCCTCCTATAGAGCTGAATGTTAGTTCTCCCAGGATGTGGCGATGACACCCTTTATCATGTCAAAGAATTTCCACATGAAGGCACCTCAACAATCCATACAACGTGCATTTTTAAATAGACTTTATTTTTAGAGCAATTTTAGGGTCACAGCAAATTGAGTGCAAAGTACAGAGATTTTCCATAGACTCCCTGTCCTGACACAGACAGGCACAGCCTCCTCCACTATCATCTCCCAAAAAGTGGTTCCAATCCACGAACTTACACTGACACATCATTATCGCTCAAAGCCCGTAGATTACATTAGGGTTCACTCTTGGTGGCATATATTCTATGGGTTTGAACAAATGTATAACAACCAGTATCCATCATTGTAGTTTCATGCAGAATAGTTTCACTGCTCCCAAATCTTTGGTGCTCTGCCTATTCACCCCTCCCACTCCCCTCTGATCTTTTTATCATGTCCATGATTTTGCCTTTTCCAGAATGTCCTAGAGTTGGAATCATACAGTATGTAGCATTTTTAGTTTCGCTTCTTTCACTTAGTGATATGCATTTAGATTCTCTCCATGTCTTTTTATGGCTTGATAGCTCATTTCTTTTTAGCACTGAATAATATTCCAACATCTAGATGTACTACAGGTCATTTATCCATTCACCTACTGAAGGACATCTTGGTTGTTTCCAAGTTTTGGTAATTATGAATAAAGCTTCTATAAACATTCGTGTGTAGGCTTTTGTGTGGACAAGATTTTTCAGCTCATTTGGAGCATGGTTGCTGGATCCCATGGTAAGAGTATGTTTAGTTTTGTACGAAACTGCCAAACTGTCTTCCAAAGTGGCTCAACCACTTTGCATTCCCACCAGCAATGAGTGAGAGTTCCTGTTGCTTCACATCCTCACCAGCATTTGATGTTGTCAGTGTTCAAGCTTTTGGTCGTTGTAATATGTAGGTAGTGATATCTCATTTTTGTTTTGATGTTCAGTTCTCTAATGACATGTGATGTTGAGCATCATTTCATATGCTTACCTGCCATCTGTATATCTTCCTTGCTGAGGCATCTATCTGGGTTTTGCCTATTGTTTAATCAGGTTTTTCTTTTTTAAAATTTTCTTATTGCTGAGTTTTAAGGGTTCTTTGCATATGTTAAATAACAGTCCTTTATCAGATATGCCTTTTGCAAATATTTTCTCTCAGTCTGTGGCTTGTCTTCTCATCTCTTGATAAAACTTACGTTTTCACATTTATTGCAAATATCTTTCTTTGCAACAAGTCTATTGTTATTGCTTTTTCTGTAAGCCATGAAAAGAACACAAAAAATGACAGAAAAGGAGACCACAATGAAAGAAACAACACACATTGCAGACACACTCAACTCAGGAAGTACAGATTTGTAGTCATTGATCAAACATGTATAGAATAGTTTGCTGGACCAGATCTTATTGGCTGAGAGCACATGATAACACTCAGAGTATGGAAACAATATGTGACCACAGTGTGCTGTAATAGATTATTATATATATTTTATTTTAGGAAAATATTTCTGAGACAAATATCATTCTGATGAGTCAACCATGTAAAACCACGATAAGGAGAATATTTTGGACGGCTGGGGAAGGAGTCTCTGGGACCCCACTTTCCTTCTGAATTACTGCCCTTCCAACTTGAAACAAAGGCTGACTGGAATAAAGCAAATGGTCTTCATGGGATCCTGAAGACCTCCTGAAACCAGATAGAAATTTATCTTGATTTGGTTAAGGAAGCCAAGAGTGCATAAATCCCTGAATCTGTCATAGAAGAAGAAGGATATTCTGCGTCTGATACGGTTTTTGTGCACTGTGCTCAAGAGCATGGAAATTTCCAAGAGAATATTCCCAGAGGCGGGTCTTGGGTCACCTAAGTGCATTATGTCTGACACATGGAAATTGTACACAAAGGTATTTTAGGTGTTGCCCGAATCATGCAGAAAGCTTGGAGATACTTGTCTCTGTTATGCAATGCCAAGTGTCAAACACACACGTTCACAAATTTATATGGAAAATGCTGAGCTCTGATATTACACATAGGCAAAACACTTATGGAGGTGTCTTGCTGTTGGAAATTTCAGTTGTTAGGAGAGCCTAGGGCTCAAGATGTTGCCTGGGGGAGGGGCCATTTCCTTCAGCCGTTCTCCCTCTAATCCAGCACTAAGGATGGGCTGTGTAATCCTCAAAGTCTAGGAAATGAATCACAGGGGTCTTCTACCTTTAGGAGAGCCTATGCTCACATTTCCATAATGTTACAAAGGCCAACACAAAAGGGTGTGCAGACTCTCCACTCACCTTCAAATATAGAAAACTGTCTTAAATATACTCTTGGGGAACTCCCTGGCGGTCCAGTGGGTAGGGCTCCGTGCTCTCACTGCTGAGGGCCTGGGTTCGATCCCTGGTCAGGGAACTAAAATCCCACAAGTCACGTGGTGTGGCCAAAAAAAAAAAGAAAAAAAAATTCTCCTGGAGCTGGTCTTTCAGCAGAGTCCCCCAACTCCAAGCTGGAAGTTGACCCAGCAGAGAATTCTGATATACACCCTTTCTTTGTCCCTTTCTTCCAATAGCTCGTCAAGTAGAGGAAACAGTAAATCAGAGTACAGAGGCATCTGGGATTGATCACACCAGCTTCTGAGAACTTTGCATCTTAGTCCTATACTCAAAAATGCATGCTGGCCCTTATGCCAAATATCAACAGTCATTATAAAGGCTAAATTCTCTGTTTTTACTTTCCCTTCAACAGATTATATTTGTAATATCATAATATAATATGATTTTTGTAAGTTAAGACTTTAAGAAATACACAGTCAGAGAGTATAAATTAAAATGTGACAAAGTTCATGGGTCTAACCTCTTAATTTTTTTGAGAAAGAGAAACTAGATTCAGTAGAGATGAAGTGACTTTCCCCAGCAAGTTTGTGATAGATACAGCTCTATCAAGGATCTCATTTAAGCACGAAGACATAGTATAATGGACTCTTCCTGCTTTTGTGCTCCAAAATCCACTCATCCTTCTCTTGGTTTCCCAATTTTCCTTAGGGGAACACTACACCCCCCCCCAAAAAAAACCCAGACACATAGGTACTTTTGCAGTCCATGCCATTCCAGTGGAGCAAGTGATACAAGCCTAAAACAATTAGCACACAGCATTTACTCTGATCACAATAATTGGTTCAGAAATCAGCAAAGCTGCAATCAGAACAAGAGACAAAATGAGATTTTTGCTGGTGATTCTGACACAAAGACCTTTACTCTTCCCATAGAGTTGAAGTACAAGGAGGTAAGAACGGGAGACACTATAGCTCTCCTAGAGCCACAAAAGGCCAACCTATAAAAGATTGAAACCAACACACAGAGGAGAACAGAAAAAGAATATGTTTTCCTAATCCCTTTATCAAGCCATGCCTGAAGCCGGCCTGAGCCCTTGAGTTTTCAGATACATTGAGCCAATAAATTCCTTTTCTAACCTAGAAGTCTTTGAACTTTGCATTCTTCTGCCAGAAACACCCTTCCTCCAGATTAACCACATAGTTAACCTTCCCTTCAGATCTTTATTTAAATGTCACCTTCTCAATGAAACATTTCTTGATGATCATATTTAAAATTGCAACCCTCCTCTTCAACATGTCTATTCTCCTTCCCGCCGCCACCCACGTAGCACTTAACAGCATCTAACACTCTGTGGATTTTATTTACTTCCTTCGTTGTCTGTTTTTCCACTAGAATGTTAGCTCAATGAAGGCACAGATCTTTGCTGTGTTTAATGCTTTATTCCCAGGCTCTGGAAGAACCCCTGGTGCAGGATACATACTCAATAAAAATGGGTTGAATTAATTAATTTACCATATTTAACATATCGCCTATAAATGATTTTAATTTTAAACATTTTGCTGGTGGTCATAATGGGGATGGGAAATGACCACCATGGCAAACATGGACAAGTTACAAAAGTCTCCGAACCTGACAATGATTTCATTGTCTTTCTTTCTGATCTGGAGAATCTGACTCCCCACTGAGCAGGTTACCTGAAATCCCAAAGACCTCAGCTTTTTCTTCTAAAACACTGAAACTTGATTTCTCCCTCTTCTGGCCCTTATCTTTCAGGAGAGTCCTCTCTTTATCAAAGAAACAGTTAAGAAACACATTAGGTGCTAATGTCATCAAAATTGAGGAATTTGTATCTCTGACACCCACAGAGATCAGAATAATACATTTTCTGACTCTCAGAAGAATATCTCTCAGGAATTTTCTCACAAGAGCAAGAAAGATAAATGAGTACATTTTCTGTGATTAACCTCTCTCTCTCTCTCTCTCTCTCTCACACACACACACACACACACACACACACACACACACACACACACGCTACATTTCCAATGGCTAAGATGAGAAAAAACCCAGAATGCAGCCCTGCAAGATGCCATGAATACCTACCTCCTTGAAAGCTGCAGGGTAGAGTATAACTTTTCCTGTCCCTTCCCGTGTTCTTTCCTGGGACTTCAAATTAACACCTAGGGCCCAGGAAATACTCCAAACTCTCTGTGGCAATCTAAAACTGATTGTGTTACATCACTTTTTGATGGCTTTTTGAAATACACCATTTCTTGGTCCAAAATGAAATAGTTGGCAAAAGCAGGCTGAAGGACAACTCATTTTGTTGTGAGTAGAATTAAGAGCAATAGGGTTTCCCTGGTGGCACAGTGGTTGAAAGTCCGCCTGCCGACGCAGGGGATACGGGTTCATGCCCCGGTCCGGGAAGATCCCACATGCCGCGGAGTGGCTGAGCCCAGTGAGCCATGGCCACTGAGCCTGCACGTCCGGAGCCTGTGCTCCGCAACGGGAGAGGCCACAACAGTGAGAGGCCCGCGTACCACAAAAAAAAAAAAAAAAGATTATCATTATTATTACCCACCAGCACCAGGGCATGGGTTTCTACTAGTAGGGATGGATTCCCACCGAACTTATCACATATTCCATCCCAGTCTCTTCATCAGCATCCTCACACATCTGTGAGTTGACTGGCTAAGACTGAGGTATAAGTGGAGGACAAGGTTCAGACAGTCTTCTGACCCTAGCTTCGATGTTATTAGAAGCATGATATATAATACTCGGAACATTTCAAATGGAACCAACATTTCAACTTTTGCAAACCTTTATTGCTCACTACCATGAACAAAGCCTTGTGCTTGTGCTCATCCTTAAACACAAAATTGACCATTCTTCTAGCTTCCTAAGGGGGCATATGGTGTAGACAAGACAGATGACTACTCTCTAGAATTTAGTGTGTGCTCTTGTGTGGGGCATAAGGGGTGATTCAGTGGTGAGCAGAGTGCGCCAGATCTCTTCACTCACAGAGTTTAAAGTAACGTGGGGGAGACAGTTCTTAATCAAATAATCTCATAAATATCAGGTACCTTTTAGTACCAGAGCTATGACAGTTTAATCTGACTAGTATAAGAATGGGCTCTCTTCTCTTCTCCACCATCCTACGTGTGGTTGAAGTTGCTCCTTGCCACGTCTTCTCACAAGACTTTCAGGATTAAGCGATTGCTGGCCAAGAAACAAAAGCAGAATCATCCCATTCCCCAATGAATTTGAATGAAAACTGGTAATAAAATCAGGTACAACTCCAAGAGAAGAAATTGGAGAAGAACCAAGCTGGGTCTATAAGGAGCCTCGCATATGAAGTGGCACACATTTATGCTATGTCAAGGTCACTTGCCTTTTACCATATCACTCTGAGAACATCACTACTATATGAACAGTTGGATGTGTTTTCTTGCAAGATGATGTTTTCTCTTTCTATTGGTGTTTCTTCTCCACTAGTGCTTTGGTTTAGTAATAAATCCAGGGATTGACAGCGAAAAAAAAAAAAAAAAAGTTTGGGAAACAGGGAAGGCTCCCTTGGAAGGGATCATGGAAAGCTTCGCCGTGAAGTGATTTTGGAGTGAGATCTGGAGAATGAGTGACAGTTAAACAACTAAGTGCAGTTGGCAGACAAATCGGGGAGGGCATGGCTGGCAAAGACTACAGTGGGAGAGGTCTTGTAGGGCAATTAACTGAAAAGAGCCTGTGTGGCTACAGCACAGAAAGATGGAACAAAGACTAGTTGCACAGATTGTGGGGTTTGTCCAGGAAATGACAGTACACTACTACCCAGGCTGGAGAAGAATGTGCACGGCAGGAGACAGAATAAACTGAAAATAATGACTGGGACTCTTCACTTTCTGGAAGAATATGCAAAGCAGGTTAGACGGTTTGAACTGTATTTTATAGGCAACAAGAAATCATCACAGACATATAGGGATGGGGGTCACACACGTTTAAGGGTGATTGTTCTAGAAGCAATATTAAAATGGATTTCGGTGAAGTGAGAGAGAGGAGAGAAGGAAGGGATAATGAAGAGGGGGAAATTTGAATGGCCAAGTGAGAAGGAGCAATGTCTTGAACTAGGGCAGTGGGAACCATATGAACGGAACAGGTGTAGAGACAGTGTAAAGTAGAATCGACACGTTTTGTGGATATAAAGGGGGGTGGGGGGAGAGAGAGAGAAGAGAAAAGGATCGAAATGATGGAAACAGGCTGAGCCTAAACATTAGGAGGAGGATGCCAATATCAGAATTTGGCAATAAGAGTCAGAGGCTTGGGGATGTCAGACTGGTTTCAGATATGCCATAATGAAATCTGGGGCAGACAGATCGCTAATTCGGAGAAGCTGGCATTTTTCAAAAGTTCTGTTTGGAAATAAAGGAAGACAAGTCATTCAACCAACAATATTTTCTGGGTACCTACTATATAACAGGCCTTATTTTATACACTGAATAGAATTAGAAATTAGATTTAATTTCTGCCTTCATGGAATATGACTTGTATATGAAAGGATGTTTGGCAAAAAAAAAAAAACCCACAGAAACCCAAAGGTCACATGATATACCTCCAAATAAACCATAAACCAGTGATATATAAGTGAGACAACAGTTCAAAGAATTGTCCATTATCTAGTATCAAATTTGCCAAGTATAGCACTGTGAAGCTTAAGGCTCTCCTCTTAGGAGAGACGTGAGAATGCAAATTCAAATCACCAGCTATCATCAAACGGGAGGGAGACCTTAAAATCTCCTTGTGATTTTCATCCAAGAATTTAGAGGACGCAGCAAAGGACAGGATAAATAATAGCTTGTTCTTTGGAAAAGAGAAAGAAGACATAGGGAAATCCCACTAGCAAGGACACTTAAACATCTTGGCCCTTCATCAACACTCAGAGTATATATTGAATTTCAGGGAAAAAAAATAAACCTTTGTCATTTTTACTTCCAAGTAGGTGCCAAAATTATCTCATATTGGAGATCCTAGGGCTCTTAGCCCTTATCATTTTGGGAAATAAACAGATAATGGACAAAATATAATATGCTAACTAAAATTATCTTCAAAAGGAATGAAAAACAAAGGATCATTAAAGGCTCAAAACAAGAAAATAAGTCTGGGGAACTGTACTCAATATTTTGTAATAACCCATAAGGGAAAAGAATCTGAAAAAGAATAGATGTATATGGATAACTGAATCACTTTGCTGGACACCTGAAACTAACACATTGTAAATCAACTATACTTTAATTTTAAATATATATATAAAGAAAAAGAAAATGTCTGAAGCTAAAAATAAAATATTTTTGATTAATTTAAAAGCTAAAAACCAAACATATATACACACACATATATCTACATATATATCTCTATATGCAGATGTAGAGATATATAAAGATTAGATAGATAGATATAAATATATATAAAATTAAGCCAAGATATTAAAAAAAATTTAAGTAGGAGATTAAAGCTAAAATATCTATATTATGCAGCTTGTCAATGAGTTATTAAAAATCTGGTCTATTTAACTACCTGATGCTAAAGTTCCTTAGTGAAGTAAGTCAGAAAGAGAAAAACAAATACTGTATACTAACACATATATATGGAATCTAAAAAAAAAAAAAATGGTTATGAAGAACCTAAGGGCAGGACAGGAATAAAGACGCAGACCTAGAGAATGGACTTGAGGACACGGGGAGGGGGAAGGGTAAGCTGGGACGAAGTGAGAGAGTGGCATGGACTTATATATACACTACCAAATGTAAAATAGATAGCTAGTGGGAAGCAGCTGCATAGCACAGGGAGATCAGCTTGGTGCTTTGTGACCACCTAGAGGGGTGGGATAGGGAGGGTAGGAGGGAGAGCCAAGACGGAGGAGATATGGGGATATATGTATACGTATAGCTGCTTCACTTTGTTATAAAGCAGAAACTAACACACCATTGTGAAGCAATTATACTCCAATAAAGGTGTTATAAAAAAAAAAGGTTCCTTAGAAGAATAAATGTGAGAGAGCAGTAAGAACATGTTGAAAAATAATTCTAATAGGGGTATAGAGGGAGCTTACTCACTCGTTACCAACACTACTTTAAATCTACAATAATTAAAAACAATGCAGATTAGGCAAGAAGATTGATGAAATAAGAGTTCAGACATAGACCCAAGTATGGGAATTCAGTGAATGAAAAAGTTTCATTTCAAACCAGTTGGAAGAACTGATCAGTGCCTACATACATGGTGTCAAAATAGTAAGAAACTCATTTAGAAAAATAAAGTATGATCTCTGCAGAAAAGGAGCAACTTGATGCCATTGATTTGGCCCCAAGAACCTTTTCATTCTGGTTTTATCAATACAAACGATTTTTAAAAATCATAATTTTACCAACACTGAATGAATTTTCCTTGGAAAATTTTCTGGAATCAAACTATTTTTATTTTTCCTTGATGAATTTGCTATATAGTATAATTAAAACATTTCTCTAATTATCACCATTTCCATTTTTATCTTACCAAAAATTATTTTGAGACCCAAAATTTATTTTTCACGTAAATCTTGTAACAGCTTACAGAACATTGCTTTACCCTTATTGGATCTTACTAATTAAAATTTCTGGGGCTTCCCTGGTGGCGCAGTGGTTAAGAATCTGCCTGCCAATGCAGGGAACACGGGTTTGAGCTCTGGTCCGGGAAGATCCCACATGCCGCGGAGCAACTAAGCCCGTGCGCCACAACTACTGAGCCTGGGCTCTAGAGCCCTCGAGCCACAGCTACTGAGCCCGCGTGCCACAACTACTGAAGCCCGCGGGCCTAGAGCCTGTGCTCGGCAACAAGAGAAGCCACCACAGTGAGAAGCCCGCGCACCGCAACGAAGAGCAGCCCCCGCTCGCCGCAGCTAGAGAAAGCCCGCGGGCAGCAATGAAGACCCGACGCAGCCAAAAATAAATAAATTAATTAATTAAAAAAAACCAAAAAACAAAAAAAACTTCTGCCACTCTTAGCTTTTCTTTATGGCCACTGCTTTTATCAAGTCCAATTTTTCCCAAGTCAAATACTGCAGATATAAATTTGTCAAGATTTATTCTTCTGGAAGCAACTAGTTAGTAACTGATTTTACCATGTGCACTTGTAACTGTCAGCTTTAATTTGTGTTGATTACAAAATGTTGGGGGTCAAAACATCCTACCTCAGATTCCCACCTCACAATTTATACACAAATAAATTCCAGATGGATTAGAAATTGTACAATAAGCACAAATAACAAAGGAAAACATACCTGACTATATATATAATACAACCTTGGAGCAAAGAAAGCTTTTCCATGCATAACTCAAAAACCTGAAGCCATAAAGAAAGTTTGACTCCCTTTCCCATCCCAGATGAGCTATAAGACTAGCATTTTTCAAATGTTCCATGGAGGGTGATCTAGGGATCTAAGAGTCAGGGTTGCTTGCCATGGGAGGGGGTGGGAGTGAGGGGCTGATTAATAACAGATGTAGGTGGGGACAATGGATATTCAAAGGGTCTGTGGGAAATATATGTGGCATTGGAGTTTTTAAATTATTTTCAAATATTGTTTATCATTCTAAATGTAATATATTATCACAATTAAAAATTTAAAACAATCCATCAAGTTTAGCATAAAGTAAAAGTATCCATTACCTCTCAGTCTACTTACAGAGATACCTACTCTTGATAATTCAATGAGAATCATTCCAGGTCTTTTTTTCAGTTTGTTCAGCTTTTTACTTATTGTCCTTGGAAACTGGAAGTCCAGGTTTGTTTGTTTTTTAATGCAAGTACAACGCGCTCAGATACTCTCTATCTCTCTCACACATACGGTTTTTTGATAAAATCATAATATATAAAGTTGATCTATCTAGTTTCATGGGTTTAAATACTATTTGTACACATCTGGGCACACTTCAAGAAGAGATGGAAGGAAGGAAGGAATTGAGACACTCATCAGTAAGTAGCGATTATTACCAAATTGTTACTTTAAAAGTATTTTCCCTTTTTTTAAATCTTTTTTTCTCTTTGATATGAAAGAAATACATGGTCCCCTTAAGAAACACAGAAAAGCACAAGAAAGAGTCACCCATAATCCACCATAGAGAGCCAACTGCTGTATCTTTTCATGAAGAAAGACTCTACATTTAATAGACCCCCGAACGGCTGTGGTCCACAATCTTGCGAAGCCAGAGTTCAAAAAGAAGGTCCCAGCACCGTAAGATAAAGTGGAGTAGGTAGGAAGTTACAGACCACACACTCAGTACCCCCTGACAAACAGGATGAAGAGGAAACAAAAACGTGGTCAGTGACTTTGTTTGAAGAAGACGACACTATTCAAACTAAGAAAGGCAGAGCTCTGAGCAGAAACAGACACCAGTTATGGGATGGGCAGATCCATTTCTGTTGGCTCAGATAAGCCTCCAACCTTGAGCTGTGAACCCAAGGCTGTGGATTGGCAGAGGGCATCTGCAAAGTGAAAACGCCACAATAAGAAGCTTTATCATCAGATTCCTCCCACCCCAACATTTCCCCACAGATTTCCACTTAAGCTGAACAGACACCAGTGGGGCCTTTCAAACTTAAAGTTTTTGTTTAAGGTCATATAGGTGTTGACTGTGGAGAGACAGAGTGCAGAAAAGAAACTTTAGCAAGAACTTCAAAAACTGGTTCCATTTTAAGCTAGGAAGGAAGGGAAGTGTCTCAAATGGTAACACGAACAACTTTTTCAGATAAAGGGGATATGACAATATTGGGGTTGTGGAGAACTTCTCACCCAGCTAAACTTATCCTCAGACTTTAGAAAGTATCAGAAAGATGCACTGAGCACCCGCTCTGTGGTTCTGCAAAAAGCTTAAGGTAGGGATCAAACATTTTCTGTAAAGGGCCATATAGTAAACATGTTAGGCTTTGCAGGCCATCCTACAGTCTCTGAAGCAACTACTCAGCCCTGCAGCGGCAGCAAAAAGCAGCCACAGATGTTATGTAAGTAAGCGGTGCGGCAGGGTGCCAATCAAACTTCACTTCTGGACGTTAACATTTGAATTTCATAGAATGATCTTGTGTCACCAAAGATTCGCCTTTTGATTTTTTCCAATCATTTAAAAATATAAAAACTCCTCTTAGCTTTGTTAGTTGTACAAAAACAGGTGGCCAGCTGGATCTGGTTCCTGGGCTGGCCCGTCGTTTCCTGACCTTTGGTCTAAAAGGAGAGTTTCTGCCTGAGTTTATGTTCTAACAACATAGATAAGAGCAGACTGCAGAATCAGGAGGCTTTTTTTTTTTTGGCCATGCTGCGCAGCATGTGGGATCTTAGTTCCCTGACCAGGGACCGAACCCGCACCCCTGGCATTGGATGCATGGAATCTTAACCACCGGACCGCCAGGGACGTCCCAGAAAGCATTTTAAATGGAGAGGATTTCTGCTTAGATGCGGGGAGTCCAGCTGGTGGAAGAAATTTTGGTGGCTGGCAAATCATTGGGGATTGGGGCAGGGTTGTGGGGCAAAGGACACAGGAGGACTTCCCGAAGGGACTGGTACCCGAGGTGTATCTCCATGGAGCTGGCCTGTAGCATCAGGGGAGAGAGGGGTGAGAAAATGCCTCCCTATCCAATTATGCATGCTCTACTTTCCCAGTGAATCAGGCCAGCGAAAAGATTAGTGGCAGCAAAGTCAAATTTAATTCAAAAGACCTTTATTTTTGCATAAAGATGAGGCCCTACTTTGTACAGAAACAAAAACTAACAGGTCTCAGATCACCTCCACTTCAGTCCGTATTTGTTTACCTGTTGCACCAGGCTCTTATGCAAATTCCAGCAGCCACTTCAAAATAAGCCTGAGCTTGGCCTGGATGGATTTCTCTCTCCTTTGCTGCAGGCACAGACCACTTCTACTGAAGAGAGAAAAATACCAGCCCTTCCACAGCCACTGGCCCAGGAGTCCCGGGCTTGCCTGGCAACGAGCCTCTTTGCTCCCTCTCCGGCTCAGGCCTGCCATTACCTTGCCATTGAATAGTCTGGTAGAAGAGTTCAATGCAGGGTTTGCAACTTTCCAGCCATTAGCCAGCTGCCAATGCACTTCAGTATCTTAGGAGTGTTTTGTACATCAAAGCATGCCCCCAAACAGTGTGATCAAGTGGAAGTAACAGTGCCTGGTCAACATTATAACTTGCAGCATTTTTGTTTTTCGTGGATATAATGCCATCTGGCACCCAGGAACAGCCAAGGCCAGTGATGGAAAAAACCCTGCCGCCCTGTTTTGCTTACTGGTGTAACAGTTAATCCTGATAAAGGCCAAGGCCTCTGAGCAACTGCCCTGTTGCTATCTTGCATATCTATTGTCTTACACAGGGCAAGCCGCCCTGAACCTGCAAAATCAGAGGTTGCATGTGACATTGCTTGGGGGGAAAATATCCTGGAGACCTGGGAAAGGGGGCATTATTTGTCTCTTTGTTTAATTGTTTAGCAAACAGACACACACACACACACACACACACACACACACACACGGACACAAGGAGAGTACAAGGATTTAAAGATCTCTCCTTTCCAAGCTACAAGACTGTCTGGGAAAACATCAAGTACCTGGCCTTGAAATCCCCTAACTAGACTCTCTTTAAGAGCTTTAATATCTTCTACACCTACCCTGCTTTCAATAATTTTGAAAAATCCCTCCCGCTTTGGATTAGATCATAGAGCACCAACCCTCTCCCAAATCAGAGACTCCTAAACTGATTTCTGGTAACAAACTTCTCCATGAGGCTTTCATTGTTCTCTTAAAATTAAGAAAAACAATTTTCTGAAGTGACAGCTAACAGGTTCTGAATAAAACTCATCTGCAGCACACGCAAAATCCTGCCTTCTCAGAAGTTGCTTTTCAATGGACAAATTAGGAAAGAAAAGACCATGAGTATCTCATTGCTTTTATTTTGACATCAATCTTCAAAGCATGGAAGAACAAGCCACAAAATGGACAACAATCTCCTTCTCTGCTGAAAGGAGGACCAGTGGTTGGGTTTATGGTACATTCCCCTCCCCCCACCCGCAGTCTCAAATGCAGCTGCTTCAGTGCTCTGCGGCTGTTTATAAACTCTTCAATGACTTTTCCACTCCTTACGCAAACCAAACCCCTCCCTCTTCCTATCTCCCCTTCTAACGTCCCCCTCCCTGCTTCCATCTCTGCAGGAGGGAAAGCCTGAAATTTCGAGTAGGACTTTTCCTTCTCTGGGTTAGGTTCACACTGAGGAATGATTTTGCAATCTCCACATGAGCAATTATGTAAGCCTTCCCAAAGCATGGAACATTTCTAGGGCAATTGTTGCCTAAACATAGTTGTAAACGACTTTAAAAATAAGATGTCACTCAATTTCAAACCTGTGGATTGAAATTTTCTCGGAAAATCCAACTTGATCAACCTTCTCCCACTGTGTTTCCCTTCACAGTCATAAACTGTAGTAGAATTATAACACACGTTAGGCACCAGGTTGCTATTTTAGGCTGGCATGGAAATGGCTCAGAGAAATGAAGCTCCTAGCAGCCAGCATTACGAACAAAGTTCTCTGACCTTCAATATCTTCAATACAATGACTGTTTTCCTCACTTCTATTCTTACCCTAAGAATCAGTGGAAAAGAAACAAAATAAGCCAGAAAGGAGAGTAATTGAAACCTTTGGCAAAGTGAGAAAAAAAGAGTACACGATATCCACACCATCCAAAACATAGTGGTCAGATATCACAATTCGAAATATTCATTTGTAATGTGTTTTATACTTCACATTTTATAAAATGCTGTGAATCTCTTGCTCTAGAAAGAAACATTTGTGGGAAGAAATTTTCAAAATCATCTTTTATAGATGAAGAAACATTAAATCAGCCGTCAAAGTAACTTAGTTAATGGCAGAGCTCAAATAGAATCCAGGACTTGTAACTACTAATGTATTGCTTACACCATGGCATGCATGCACTCATTCATTCATACATTCAACAAGCATCGGTTGACTGCCTACCATGGCATATACTGAGAATACCATGTACCAGATATAATGGCATATACTGAGAATACATTTTATAAGAGTGAATAAGAAGAGATTCCTGCTCTCAAGGAAGTCATAATCTAATGGTGGAGATAGGCATATAAACCAAGAATTGCAACAGAGAGTAGCAGATACTAAAATAGAGAGGGTGGTACAGTGGTGGCAAAAAGAAAAAATAGATTAGTTTTATCGGGAAAGGTCTTCATGATTCTGGTGACATTAATGGTAAAATAGTGACCTGCTATTTTGTTGAAGAAGTCAAATAAGCTTTTGTCCTCGAATTATCCTAGAAAGAGAATCTATTACTTATGGCAGGCCTTAAATTCCACTTTAGGTAAAACTTAATCTGTCTTGTGTTTCCTCTGATTATTCTGGATTTGTTGGTGCGTAATTTTAAAGAAGTGGATCTCCGTGGTTTTCCCACTTAGATTGTTCTAAAGTGACGTGCACTGCAGGATTTGGCCGACATGTTAAGCAGCTGAAATTTGGGAAGGAGTGGGCAAAAGGAGACTAGTTCAGATGAGAAAATTACACATAATTTCTTTCCTCCCATTTTGTAAAAATCTTAGACCCACAGTCATTAGGGATTAAAAAGAACTTTAAGCGAATCCCTGCTTCTGCAAGGGTTTTTTCTTCTTCTTCTTAAAATTTTTGAATCCAAGTCCAAAATTTAAATTTCTAAATTGACAATTCCATCATAATTTCCTTGCAGAATTAATTACAGTCTTAAGGGGATGTCCATTAATATCTTCCTAATAGTACTTTGAGAGTCTCAAATGTTCATTATTCTATTTTTTCCCACAACCAAGTAAATGTTCTAAGTGGAAAGTTAGTGACTACCTTGAGCTGGTACCTGAGAACCTGATTTTGTGCAAATGTAGTGAGTGGGAAGGAGAATGATATTATATCATAGTGCTTACTTTGAGTCTCGCTTGAAAGGCAAGACAAACTCTCCATCTGCTTGAAACCCAGCGTATCTTCCAGAATCTCAAATTCAGCACCTACCAGTCTCAACCTAGGCAAAATCAGCAAGGTAGAATAATATTCTTATATGATAAGATTGTTTTTATTTTTTTCTCTCTGAATGAGTTTTAAAAAGAAAAACAAAACTCAAACTGCAGTTAGGGATAATAATTTCCTAAAGATCTTCCCTTTCCCCATTTCTCTCTTCTCTTTCTCCCTCTGTCTCTGTCTCTTTCTTTGTCTATCTCCCTCTCCCCCTCCTTCCACTTGGTTTTTGTTTGTCTCTCTCTCTAGCCTATAGCATAAAACTAAAGAAAAGATGAGCACGTAAGGAAAATAAGAGGCAGACGAGGTTTACTGCGCATGTTAAGAAAATAACATAACCTACCATTACCATTGGTTTAGTGTTTTCACTGGCTTATAAAATGTTTTCTTATATACATAATAATATCTGCCTCAAAATGAGGATTAAATATGCTAATGAAATTAATAGACTCTGCAATAGTTCCTGACACATAAAATGCTGTCAATCAATGTTAGATAGCATTATTACTCATGCTATTATTTTCATCACTGTTATTATAGTCATAATTTGTATAACCATATATGGAACAGTTCAGCAAGTACAAGTGCACATTTAATTGGTCATAGTATCACTTAGTTTAAGAAAGAGTAATTCTGTTTTATATATATATATATATATATATATAAAATACACACACACATAAAGAACCTGAAAAAGAATATATATAGTCCCTTATAGGTTATTACAAAATATTGAGTCTAGGTCCCTGTGCTATACAGTAGGTCCTTGTTGGTGTTGGTTATCTATTTTATATATATGTATAACTGAATCACTGTGCTGTACATCTCAAAGTAGCACAATATTGTAAATCAACTATACTTCAATTAAAAAAAACAAACAAATGAAAAATCAAAAAAGGTTGAACAAATGTACTACTTTTTCACCTTGAAAGTCCAAACCCAAAGGCCTTTAGTTTTTCTTGTAATCAGTGTGAACATAAAACAAATCCAAAGAAAAAAAAGAAAGAAAGAAAGAATAATTCTATGTCTAAGCCCTAAATTCCTATTAATGCTTGACTACTTAGGGAACATGCATACTGAATTTCTTCCATAAACTGAAAAGTACAACTATACCTTAAGTATAACTTTATTTGAAGGTTCACTACAAAAGAGTGGCCTTTAAAATAATCCTGAATAATTCTAAATCTCATGGAAAAGCAGTCACAACCCAACTCTGGCCTGCTGTTCCAGCCTTCACAAATGCCACTTCCCATTCTGTTCATCTGATGTTCCCCACACTATGGGCCATTAGCTACTCGCCAGCATGGCCAGTACTTCCATTCTCCTCTATACACATGTACTTCTTTATGCCTAGAATCTCCTCTCCAGCCTTTCCTTCCCAATCCATTGGGAAGCCTTCCTCTTATGACCCAGCCAGAAAATATCCCTCTCCTCTGCTTCCAAAGTGCATTCTTCATCCTACATCTTTCCTCCTATTAGCCATATCCCACTGCATGGAAATCCTTTATTCATGGAAATTCTTATTTATTTATTTATTTATTTTTGGCGGTATGCGGGCCTCTCACTGTTGTGGCCTCTCCCGTAGCGGAGCACAGGCTCCAGATGTGCAGGCTCAGCGGCCATGGCTCACGGGCCCAGCCGCTCCGCGGCATGTGGGATCTTCCTAGACTGGGGCACGAACCTGTGTCCCCTGCATCAGCAGGCGGACTCTCAACCACTGCACCACCAGGGAAGCCCTATTCATGGAAATTCTTAACTCACAGGTCTGTGAGCTCCTTCAGGGGTACAGCCTGTGCCTTACTGGAGAACATTCTCAGTGCCAACTAGAGGGCCCGCACATAGGAACAACTCCTTCACTGTTTGCCAGATTTTGGGAAATATATTTCAAGTAGGAAAGACCAGACATATTACTAAGCTCCTGGTTCAGAGTTGAGGATAGAGCAAGACCAGAAAAAAATGCTGTCCAGTTGGTTTCCTTAGACTTACTGAAGCAGTATTTAATTTAGATACCAAAACAATCTCCCATGTAAAGGCATAATTTTAATACCAATAAAACATAACAGCCATTTGTTAAGCATTTACTATGCTCCAGCCATTGTTCTCATATTTCATGAATATTAACTCATTTAATTCTTAGAACAAGCCTAGTAGTTACATTCTCCCAATATTCCCATTTTATAGATTTAAAAAACAGAGGTTCAGAGAGGTTAAGAGTCTTTGCCCATGGTCATACAGCTAGGAAGAACTGGATGCAGAATGTGAGGGCAGAATTTGAACCCAGGCAAATTCTGCAGAGCCAGAGTTCTTAATCACCACCACTGTACTATTTGAGGGTGATTAAGGAGATTTTAACACTTACAGTAGGTAAAAATAGACTTATTCCAATAATCCAAAAGCTGTTAATGAGGTTGATAATGACAGGTTTAAATTTATTTTTCACTCCCACTAACTGCAGTTATACCAGCTTCTCACCGATTAAAGTCATGACCAAATCTATGACATATAATGTCCATTGAAAGAATTTGCAGGCCTTCCCTAATCTGATCCCATCTTTCCAAGCCTATGTTATCTCCCACTAGTTTCTAGCACACATGCTCCACATTCATCAGCCCATTTACTCCATTTTGCCCACTGTCGTCAGAGAGAGGTTGGCTCCTTCAAAAACATTGCTTACACTGAATGCTTGGTTTCTCTCCTCCTCCCCGCCACAACAACTTTTTCTTCTTCATTTTTCATTAGTCTACTTTTAATAACATAGTGATAATAGCTTTCTTTTGGGTAATTTTTGCATGATATAACTTTTCCATCTTTTTGGTTTCAGTCACTTCTGTGTATTTTAAGTGTCTCTCTAAGTAAAAATAACATATAGTTGGTTGTTTTTATTTTTTAATCTAGTCTGACAATATTGGTCTTTTAATTGGAATATGTAGTCCATTTACATTTAATGTAATTATTGATATGATTGGGTTTTGCTACTTGCTATTTATCTGTACTACTTATTGTTCTGTATTCTTTCTTTTCTTTTGATTACTTTTTTATAATTCCATTTCCTCCTTCTATTAACTTGGTAGCTATACATTACCTTACTATTATTTGTTAAACTAGAAATTACAACCTGCATAGATGACATATTGTAGTCTAAGATAAATGAGTATATTTACTTCTTCCCAGACAATGCAAAAAACTTAGAACACTTTAACTCCTTTTATCTTCTCTTAACACATGTTATTTGTGATACATTTAGCCCTACAAGATACTATTATTATAGTCTCACAACAACATTAAATATTTATCCTTTTTGAGGCTCTAAATCTGTCCTATATCTTTGAGTTTCCATCCAAAACAACAGTCTTCTTTCAGAATAGAACATGTTAGTACTTCCTCTTGTATGGGTCTGTGGGTGCCAAATTTCCCTCAGTGTTTATCAAAGGATGCCTTTATTTCATGCTCATTTTTGAAGGATGAGACTTCAGCTTATAGAAACTCTTTTGCAGGAGTTTTCCCATCATTTTACTTTTATTTTTATCTTTATTTTTTTGGCTGCACCATGCAGCATGTGGGATCTTAGCTCCCCAACCAGGGATCAAACCCATGCCCGCTGCAGTGGAAGCACAGAGCCCTAACCACTGGACCATCAGGGAATTCCCTCCTTTTGGGAGTCTTAACAAATAGGTTAGAACTTTTCACTAGTTCCCCTATGTTTCTTACATTGTTTTCTGTGTGGGGGTGTGTTAATCTTTTCATCTTTATGTGCTTCATTCTGTATATTTTTTTCATATTTATCTTTCAGTTCACTAATTCTCTCTTCTATGTGTCTAGCTTCATGTTAAACCTCCATTGAATTCCTGATTTCAGTTATATTTGTTTTTCTGTTCTAGAATTTCCATTTTGTACCTTTTTATAATTTACTGTTATCTGTTGAAATTATCAGTCTCATGTTTTATTATCTCAGATATATTAATTATATTTACTTTAAAATCCATTGTATGAAAACTCCAATTTTAAGGTACCTGATGGGTTCCTTATACCAACTGCTGCTTCTTTTGATTTTCCATTACACTGTCTTGATTCATTGTATGTCTGGTTATTTTTGACTGAATGTCAGATATTGCATGTGAAAAGCGGTAAGAGGTAATTTGAGACTAGGATGTTACCTTCCTTCAGAGATTTTGTTTGCTTATGACAGGTGGCTAGGGACACTAGCAATCCTGAATTATGTTAATTCAATCATTATATGACAAAATCAGTCCCTTCTGGGGAAGACCTGTTTCAGGACCATCCTTATTCATGGAATGTAGCTCTTTAGTTTGGAGTCCCAACCTAAAACCTGTGAGTTTACCAATGCTTCCCTCCTTGGCAGCATTGAACTTCTTTTCCTCCCCTAGACCTAAGCGTCTTTAAAGGCTCAGCTCATCTTATCAGCCTCCCACTTAACTTCCAAAATTGGCAGATGCCTCTATGGAAAAGCAGTCCCAAATGCAAAGCTCAGTTCTCTTTTCTTTTTTTTTTTTCTTCTTTTCTTTGACTTATTAGCTCACTGGTGATTTAAATGGTTTTTTTCCTCTTAAAATTTTGTCCAGATTTTATAGTTTTCTTAGCTAGAGGGAAAGGATTGTTTGCTAATATATTTGTTTTCACATACAAAAATTAAAAACTATATAGTCATATTTCTTGATTGTTTTCCCCATCATTCATAAAAAGGCCTACTCTACTTCAATTTACAGTTAAATTTCATCTGGTACTGATTTTAGTATGAGCTGTGAGATAAGGATCTGGTTTATATTTTTTCTCAAATAACTAATTATTGTCTAATTATATATTGAATAATTCATATACTCTCTTGGATTTACACACACACTCTGTTAATGTGTTAATGTGCTAAGCCATCTTTATATTACTTTAGTCTTTTTCTGGATTTTTCTATTGTGTTTAACTATTTTCTCTATTTGTTTTTTCACCAGCACTCCATTGCTTTTAATTACTGTAGCTTTATACTATGTCTATACATCTGGTGAGAAAAGGCTTTCTTCTACTTCAAAGGCCCATTATACCTGGTTTGGGGGTTTTTTGTTTTGTTTTGTTTTTTAGACATTTTCTGGATAGTATAGCATAATTCATTTCATCAGATGCACTTTTAAATCTTTTGTCTCAACTGCCAAACCTCCCTCCCCAAACACACACCCCAAAGAGAGTATTTTAAAGAGGACAGACATCTTTACAAAATTAAGTTTTTCTAGCCAGAAACATCTTAAATCTCAAAGTTAATATGTTTTCATATAAATACTGAATGTTTCTTAATAAATATATTCCAATATATTTTATACTTAATATTTTCTTCAATTATATTTTCTAATTGGTTATTCTTTGTAACAGGAAAACTATTGATTTTTCCCTTATGAATATTAATATTCCAACAACAATCTTACTCATTATTTCTAATTATTTCTGGTATGTTTTATCAGTTGATCCATTTGGCTTCTGAAGATATAGAATTATATTGTTATGCAATGGTGAGAATTGTGCTAACTTCTTTACAGTACTTACTCTGTTCTCTTGAATAATAGCACATTAGCTTGTGTGGGAATTAATCTCAAATTTTAGCTTTAGGCTTGAGCCTTAATTCACCCAAACTAACCATTTATCATGATACCAATCTCCTCACCAAAGTGATTGGTTCAAGGATGAATAATACAGGCCCAGACTCAATGGGGCATGGCACACCATTGGTCATAGTGATTTTTTTTTAGGGTTTGACATGTGATTAAAGAGTTTCCAAGGTTTTCAGAAAAGGAGTTTTCTCATTCTCTGGACTGTGAGGTATAAACACATGGGACGCCTGGGACCCCTCTGGCCATTTTGCTCCCATGAGAGAAGCAGTTCAACACACAAAGGAGCACAGAGCTGAAAGAACTGAGAGAAATCAAGCAGCAAAACTGAAACAAGCCATGCTTGAAACGAAACCTATCCTGCAACTTTATAAGAGCAAATATATCTTCCTCTATTTTTTGAAACCAGTGCACATTACTTACAACCCAAATTATCCTAACAGATACACCAGCCCAATGTGGTATTCAAGAAACACACCTAAAACAGAATGATAAAGAAAGCTTGAAAATAAAGGCATGTGGAAAATTACACCAGGCAAACGTAGGCAAACAGAAAGTAGAAATGGCAGAATCAAGATAAGATAAGAATTCAAGATCAAGACCATTAAGCAAGGAAAAGAGGCATATTATGACATCTACAAATACAATGAATGAATTCCTTCACACCAAAAACTACAGCAGCAAAATACATAAAGCAAAAAACTCTGACAAAGACAGGTATAACCATCATAAAAATCACAGCCATAGTGGGCATGATTTTGCATGAGAATTTGATGAATCAAGCAGATACAAATAAGTAAGGATATGGAGATATAAATAATACAAAAAAGACAATGTGAAACAAAAATAACATTTTCCCTCTCTTCTTCACCAGAGAAGAAATTAGAATATCATGAACAATCTACCATTAGAAAGAGTCTGGGCCCAGTTCATTTTACTGCAGAGAGTTTAGGTTGCAAAATAACAAATTACAGTTCAGATAGTACTCCTTACTAATCTCAATTCTCACTATACAATTAAGGAGCCAAATATATTCAGAAAATTTGAACAAATTCTTTGGTTTCTCAACTCATGAGAACAGATATTTGGCTTTCTCATCCAAACCTTAGAAACCAAATATGATCAGCTATTGTGGTATTTTTCATCTCCTATGTGGAAAGACTCACTGTCATTAAAATGTTAATCCTTCCAAAAAGAACCTAAAATTAATGCAACTACAATTAGAATTTCTAAAAGTTTTCTTTAAACCTTGTTGTATACGTTAAACATTTTATAATATAAAAATTTTAAGATATAATAGAAGAAATCTGAATAAAGGAATGCCTGAATATGAATTTTGAAAATGCTCACTGAGCTCCAGAAATAATTTAATAGGATTTACACTCCCATCTATAAAGTATGAGGAGGCCTGTTCTACCACATCTTCAAAAGCACAAAACAAAGAGCTATAAATAATAATACAATGAATAATCATCTTCCCACTACCTTACCTGAAAAAAAGAAAAAATATAACAATGCCATCAAAGCTCACTGTGTATACATTTCAGATTCCATCCCCCAATCCCTTGAGGTAGTCACTCTTTCAAATTAGGAGTTTATCATTCTCATCTATTGCTTTATATTCTCACAATGTGTTATACACATAGAAATGTTTATCTGTTTTTAAGCTTTAAATAAATGATAAAACCCTGCATGCATTCCTCTGCCACTGCTTTGTTTCGTTTTGGAAAACAGTATGTTTATAAGTTGTTGATGCATTACTTAGTTCCAGCTCATTCTAGTTTTTCATCGTCTGGTGCTCAAATTGTCCTTGTGCTGGGTCTCCACTTCTATGAGCTCCTAGTTAATTTCTATCATTGCCTTCTATTTTTCCACTGCCTCCTGTGTGCTTACGCTCCATATCTCTGATCTTTTTTCAATGTTGATGCTGCTCCTCTCTGTTTCTAAAGCCATTTTCATTTCAAACCTGATCATATTCTCCCCTTCAATTTCTTTAAGCATGCCAGGTCACCTTTCCATTCACCAGGACTGAAATCCCTTTGAGAGGATGGAGGAAATCTAGTCTATTGTTTTTAATTTCCTGAAGTAATTATTATTCTAACACGTATTATGTGCCACCTTTCTTTTACATGTCACATTGCTTTTTCATTTTTTTTTAATGATTGTAAGGAAATCCCATTTTTCCTGCTACTTATTCAACTTTTATTGGGCACAATTTCACCTGGTCCTGATATTGCCCAATAACTTTGGAGGATTACCATCAATCCATTTCAGTGTTTACCTGGTCCCCTTGAATTGTCCATTAGGACTCAGGCTGGAAATCTGAACATTTGAGAGAATGTAATGTGTATTGTTTCAGTCATTCGGAAAACTGAGGAGGGAAGAGAAGGTAGTGAGTAGCTAAAGCTCAGATATGGTTCTATTGTCTGTAAGTACTTTTCCAACAAATGTCTTGATCCTCACCCCAGCCAATCCCATTGAGAGAAATATGTCTTAAGTTCCTGTCATTCTCCCCTTTCTCTGTGAAAAGTTAACTCCACAGGAAACTAGGTTAGTGTGAGAGCTCTTGGCTCAAAGGCCTTCCATTTGTTCTTACTTATCTCTGTCTAGTCAACTTTCCTCAGTAGATGCGTTGAGTCTCAGGTACTCCTCTCCCTTGTTCCCTTAATTCTCTTCTAGGTTGCCTCTTTTTAAGAACAGCGTAAAGAACACTGTCCCTGGTCACTAGGTCTCTCTTCCCCTCCAGTTCCCCTCCTCCTCTGTGGTATGGAACTATATTCAGAGTAGGGATCTATTCCTCCTGTTCTCATCTTTCTGAAATTGTGAGGCCTTAAAAAACCCTTATAAGTTATTTCCCTAGAACTGCACCATCTGAAATGGGGCTACGTCTTTGTTAACTCTGCGTCTTTGCTGAAATTGTCTTTAATTGGCTGATCTTCAGTCTGTGGTGTGAGGCTGTGGCTGTTCCATAGTTGATAAAGCATTGATACAACCATGAAGTTTTCATGGGGAATAAGGGAACTGTATGCTCTAATGTGGTTGGGAATCACTCAGGGGTCTTGTTCAGAATTGCAAGGCGGGGGCTTCCCTGGTGGTGCAGTGGTTGAGAGTCCGCCTGCCGATGCAGGGGACATGGGTTCGTGCCCCGGTCCGGGAAGATCCCACATGCCGCGGAGCGGCTGGGCCCGTGAGCCATGGCCGCTGAGCCTGCGCGTCTGGAGCCTGTGCTCCGCAACGGGAGAGGCCCCAAAAGTGAGAGGCCCGCGTACCGCAAAAAAAAAAAAAAAAAAAAAAAATTGCAAGGCAGGACCTGAGAATAGGTATTCCTAATGAGCTCCCAGATGATGCTGATTCTGCTTGCTGCAAAGTGGTTACACTTTGATTAGAAAAGCTGTGTATTAGGTTCTCCGGAGAAAAGAACCAATAGGAATATATATATATATATATATATATATATATATATATATATATATATATATATATATATAGAAAGAGATTTGTTATGAGGAATTGGCTCACGCGATTATGGAAGTTGAGAAGTCCCACATCTGCTGTCTGAAAGCTGGAGATTCAAGAAAGCGTATGGTGTAGTTCAAAAGCTTGAGCATTCTCAAGAGCAGGAGAACATTGATGTCTCAGCTCAGTCAGCAGAACAAGGACCCAAGTTTCCTCAGTCTTTCTGTTCAGTTCCTGGTCCTCAATGGATTGGATGACGCCCACCCACACTGGAGAGGGCCATCTGCTTTATTCAGTCCACCTGTTCATGCTAGTCTCTTTCAGAAGCACCCTCATGGACACACCTGGAAATAATGTTTAATCAGATATCTGGGCATCCCATGGCCCAGTCAAGGTGACACATAAAATAGACCATTGCAGGTTGACATCATACAGCATACAAAGCAAGAAGGTGCTATATGGCTGGCCAAAAAATGTAAATAATAGCTAATATTTATTAAAATGTGACTACATCCTAACCACAGTGCTAAATGCTCTCCATGGATTATCTCATTTAATTCTCACAATAACCCTGTGACGTAGGTACTGTATTATTTCCATTTTATAGAAAAGGAAATTGAGGCATAGACTGATTGGGTAACTAGTTTGAGATTAAACATCTACTAAGTGGCAGAATTGAGCAATTTGACTTTAGAGCCTCAACTTGAAACACCATCTCCTGGTGCAATCCTGAGGTCGTTTCTTATACTGCTATTCTGTAGAAAGCAAGGGTCCCACCATGCATTTATAACAACTAGGTGTTTTGCTTAATGAAACTGAAGGGATGCTGGGGAAGATGACCTGAGATGGTGACCTCTGGAAGGTCATCAGCATGGTGACCAAACAGCGTGGGTGCTTCCTACAGGGTCCAGGTTGAGAAGCAAATGGAGCTTTACTGAGGAAAGAAAAGTGATAAATACCAATAAGAACAGTGTGAGGAAAAAACTAAGAGAAATCAGTAAGGAAAGAAAAAGCAGAACTTGGTGTCCTTACACGTCAATTCAGAGAAGGGAGAACTACTGCCTAGCAGAACCTTGAAATAAAATTTCCTTAGAAAGCCCCAGAAAAGTTGTGTGTCTGTTACAAGTTAAAAGGGTAAGGGGAATTTACATATGCTTTTCTCTTATTTCTGTGGGCAAAGTACTACTCCTTCAAGATTCAGACCCCAGTGAAGCTTTCCAACCAACCCCAGCCTCCACCACGGTTAGGGTTTCTTCTTCGATGTTCCAAAGGTCTTTGGGCATGACTCAGGGTGCACAGTGTACTCTCATTCATTCGTTTATTTACATTTCTCCCTCGCTAGACTGTGATTTTTTTTTTAGGACAAGGTCTTAGTTTATACACATACCTTGAGCTCTAGGTACACTGGAATACTCTGTTCACTGAACTTAAGCCTTCAGTCTTGACATCCTTCCCTTTTCACTATTGACCCATCAGTCTCCTTTAAATGCCCCTTTTCTTATGAAGCCTTCCCTAAATTGAGCATTTCACTCTGTACCTTTATGATGACACAAAATATTGTCTTACTATTAGATTTTGTCAATCCCTTTTCTGCATTAGATTATAAACTCCCAGTGGTGATGACTGTGCCGTCATGACCTTTGAATTCTCATTAGAGCTGAGCCGAATCCTGCACATTGGTTGATGCTCATAAAATCAGATACTGAACACATATTCAAAAAGAAAGGAAAGGAAAAGAGGTTTAGATACAACAAATGTGCCTGGACTGGCTAAAGTGGACTCAAACAGCTTGAAACAAAGACCTTCCAGACCCTTTCATGCATAGAAACTTCCCAGATCCTAACTTCTTCTGCTACTGAACACGTCACTCGAGAATGAGCCATTTTCTCCTCAGTCTTTGGTAAATTGTCATGCATGTGTTTTTAGTACAGAAGAAGGAGGACACCAGGAGCTAGATTTACCTTTGAACAAAATCAAAATTAAAAACAATTCACTGAATGAAAAAAAAAAATTAAGAAACAAAGGACTCAGAAATTTAAAAAGACATTTAAGAAACAAAAAGAGATTAAATTCTATTTTGTTTGAGGGGAAGATCAGACTTTGCCTGCTGTGGTTCCATACCTGGGGACTGAATAAATGCAGCCCTGATCACAGGGATGGTGGGGAGGGGGCGTGGTTACTGATTTATTCTCAAGTGGATTCCATGGGCTGTGAGTGCCCTTAGAGAAAGCCAAGAAAAATGTGGTTACTTGCACTCTTCCGTTACAGGATAAGGAGAGAGCTTTTGTGATTTCCTTCTTTTCCCCTCACACCAATTGTGAGTGCTTTAATGTTCTACACATTTTGTATTTGTCTTGAGACAATATGACCTGAGGAGGTGGGGGAGCTGTGTGCCATTCAGAACTCAGAAAGCCATGACAATTAAAGAGGGAAAATGTGGATTATATAAAAAAATTCATAGCAATTGTGCTCAAGACAAATTTATTTCTTCAGCCTCTAAAATAGCTGTCAACAAGAAATGACTTGTGGCTGAGTTTACAAAGTAAAACATTATTAAAACTTTAAGTTCTCATTGCTGTTTGCATCTCTTTTGCACTGACTATGGTTTATTTCACTCATTTACTTTTTTTTTTTTTTTATGAAGACAACAACACAGAAACTCAGATCTTAGAATCTGAGAATCCAAAATCTAATCTAAACAACAAAACACAACAAAAAACAGAACCAAAAATACTTCTAACAACTTAAAATATTTCATGGAGTGCATCCTCAGAAAACAGTCTCCACTCAGCAAGAGTTTGGGAAACTGGCTTCAACAGGCAAAATGAATCCACAACTTCCTGCTAGTTTTTTCTTTTGTTTTGTTTTTACTAAACATCAGTATTTCTTACAATAGAAGGATACTTTGATTATCTTAACACCATGGGACAAAAAGTGTTTAATTTTTTATTTCAATCAGTCAAGCTCTTCTAGCTCAGCCCTCTTTATTCTTCCTCATACTCAAGCTCCTAAATTTATAGGCAGGAAAAAGAATTTTAACTACCTCAGGCAACAGGCCATACCATGGAGGAAACACCGAACAAAATAGCACTCTCTCCCGCAAATCAGCTTATATTTATAGCCAAAGTTTTACATTGTGTGTGTTCATTTTCCATTTCCCCCACTAAGTTGTCCCTGTTGAGAAGTTCTTAGCACCTGGCTCCGGAGAAAATGTCCTGAGAGCTTTCCTGAATTACTGTTTCACATTTAGCATCTTTTGACCATTAATCACCACTGTCAGAGAAAGGCTCTGCAGCATCATCAGTAATCAGCTCTCTGGTTCCCTGTGATCAAGGAGAAAGGGCATTTAAGCGCTAGAGAAAGTGAGAGAGAGAGAGGGAGAGAGAGAGAGAGAGAGAGAGAGAGAGAGAGAGAGATGGGTGGGGGGCAGCGGTGGGAGAAAATGCTATTTTTCCTCATAAAACAGTCGAGTTAGAGGGCATTGAGAAACCACCCCAAAAGAAAATCGGAAGCAAATTCAACACTCAAGATAAATATAGACAACAGAAATAAAATAAGCTGATGTGTAACCTGCAGGGTCTTAGGTACTTCCTAACACAAAGTTTTGTAGCTATTCCTGGAGCTAGACATAGCCTCCCGCTGTCATTCAAGAGCACAGTGCAATGGTGAAAGTGGCCAACACTGAGTGATTATACCATGCTGGCTCCCATTAAGCCCCTCACAGCTATTAGCTAGGCCCCAATACCCTCCGAGGTGGATAACCTTATCCCACGCCTAAGGGCCACTTGTGTTTCTGCAATTCAGCATTTTTCAGATTTTGGGAGTCCATATGGAGCATGTACCACAGGGTATGAATCCCTTCCTTGGGGCCTGGAACTCAACCATATGAACATTCCTACAGCACAATGTGTGAACAGATACAAAGGAAGAAGACTGCTTCTTCACGCCAGGTGAGGTTTTACTGCCAAAAGTGTTTTTGCCAAACCTAGATAGGAAAAAAACCCAAAACCTGCTTTCAGAGGTTGAATTTTGGAGTTGAAGGTTGGATATATTCTCAACTTCATTTTCCAGGCCAAGAACCCAACCCGGGACTCGGAGAGGATCAAGTGCCTTGCCTCTTGGCACCGGCAACAGTGCTTCGGCTGGATTCAAGCAGCCGAATTCAAATCTCAGATTCCAGAGCCTGTGCCTAAAGCATCCCGCCGCCACTCCGACCCTCAGGCTTTCTTGGGGTGTCTAAGTACAGGCAGGTGTCTCTGAGGTCTTTCTGCTAATCCTGAAGACTCAAACTGTCCTTCCCTGTCCCTCATTACTTGTCTTTCTCTGCAACCTCACCCAAAAAATGACTGTAAATAGAAGAAAAAAAGGGAAAACATTGTTTTTCCTTCAGCGATAGCAGAAAGAGGCAGTTATCAGCCTTGATCTCTTTATTCCCTTAGGAATTTGAGGTTTGCTCCTGAGAGAAAACTGACAAGGAAAGGAAGGGAAAGTGGGAGGAGGAGAGAGGAAGGGAGGGAGAGAGAGGAGATGATGGCGGTGGGGAGGGGAAAGGAGAAAGGACCTGGAGCCTGGGATCCAGAAAGAACCAAAGCATTACAAAAATCCAAGTAATTCAAGATGTCTAGGCTGCTGCAGTGTCAGTCTCCTCCATCTTCTCGGCTCGTTTGCTAAAGCCACCTGCACAGAGATGCTCTACTTCTATGAGTGAAGATGCCAGATGAGTTCCACACCTGGCTAGACAGCCCACGCAGCTGGGGGATCAAGGACAGAGTTCAGAGAAGAGGGTGTGCTACCTAGGGATGAGTGAAAACTTGAAAATGACATTGGACTTTATCAGGCCGGAAGAGGGGGGGGGGTCTGATCCTTCCAGCTCTTGAGCAGTCGGGTGAACCTGGCTGCCATCGGGGTTACAGTAGGTACCGTGGTGTGTGGAGGGTTAACTTTTTATGTGCAGAGATACAGTATCTTCAGCAGTGTTACTCTTCCCTCCTACGTTCTAATGTTCTAATATGCTTTCTCCCGGGAGAGAATGGAGTATACCCAAAATTACACATGACCCTGAAATGACCACAGGAACTTGTGGTTTGTGATTGTTTTTTGCTGAGCCTATCAAAGCAGGAAAAGGGCTGAGACCCTTTGTTGGCAGTTTTTTGGGTTTTTTTGTTTTTTTCATTTGTTTGTTTTGGCTGCATTGGGTCTTGGTTGCTGCACGTGGGCTTTCTCTAGTTGCGGCCAGCGGGGGCTACCTTTCTTTGTGGTGCATGAGCTTCTCATTGTGGTGGCTTCTCTTGTTGCAGAGCACGGGCTCTAGGCGCGCAGGCTTCAGTAGTTGTAGCACGCAGGCCCTAGAGTGGCATGGGCTTCAGTAGTTGTGGCACGCGGGCTCAGTAGTTGTGGCGCGCAGGCTCAGTAGTTGTGGCACATGGGCTTAGTTGCTTGGCAGCATGTGGGATCTTCCCGGACCAGAGATGGAACCCGTGTCCCCTTCATTGGCAGGTGGATTCTTAACCACTGCACCACCAGGGCAGTCCTTGTTGGCGTTTTAAAGTTGAAATCCTAACGGCTAAACTTGAGCTTGGTGGCCAAGCTAATGCCAGAAAAAACCAAGCCCACAGAATCAGAGCCTTGCATGGGCTCAGCAGCCTCAGTATCTATCTTCTGTACTTGGAATCAGGGCAACCCCACCTTATAATTAGTGCCCCCTTAGCATTACCATCCTGGGTGCTAAGTTCATAGATGGGCATTTAATCCAGGTCTAAGTATAAAGGGGGAATTCTAACTTCACCCCTTCTTTCGGTAATGGAAGGCTCCTTTTGCTCCTTTGTCCTTTTTAATGCTGTAGCTTTTGGTACTTCACCACCAGCGTGTGGCTAGGACCTTGTCGGTTTGCCAAGTTGTATACTGCTTTGTCCAGCGTGAAGAACTTGATTCTAAAGAACAGAGACCCTGCACATAGTAGGCGCTCCCTAAAGCCTGGTGATTTGAAAAGCTTATGAAAATTCTACCCTCCTGGTTCATACATTTTCTTTGTCAGGTACTTTAGTCTCAATCAAAATGGATAAGGTTTTAAATGTTATGGACCCAGGGACACAGTTTTCTGGTGTGATGACAGACTGTGGTAAAAGAAATATTCTTCTTTCTCTGTTACTTTCTTTTATCAAAATCAGTGGCCAGGCAGCAGAATAAACCCTATTTTTTTTTTTATTAAAGCTTAGCAGCACATTTCCTTCCCTGCACTGATTTAAGAAGAGCATACACAGGGATACACATGTGACACTCAAAGGCTGCAGAAGTTTTCCTTTTGCACCATTTCTTGAATTTTACCCTCTCCTCTTCCCAATGCTAACGCTCTACTCACCCCAGCCCTCCAGCAAACATATGTAACACACCCAACCACACAAACATGCTGGGTTTTATTCCCTTGATATAAATTTCTGGTGAAATGAACACTTTCACAGAAAAAATATACTATACTAGGCCAGAGAGTTATACTCAAGATGCTGAAATGTATTTTTATTCTAATAACACCCTAAAGCCTTTTAACTATGCAATAGTCAACTAAAGAGCCCCATTTCAATTAGCTTTACCAGAACTTGAATTATTGCCTAACACACAGTGTTACACCAAAAAAGTTAAAAATAAGTTTGTCCAACCACACATTTAGATGTTTTTACTTTATTCTACACAGGAGAGTGTTCTTCTGTCTAAGATGACAAGTTCAGTGTGAGTTAGGTGGAAGGAAGAAAAACAAAGGGGACACTCATTAAGAAATGAAGGCAGGGGATTCCTGGTGGCACAGTGGTTAAGAATCAGCCTGCCAATGCAGGGGACACGGGTTCGAGCCCTGGTCCAGGAAGATCCCACACGCCGTCGAGCAACTAAGCCCGTGCACCACAACTACCGAGCCTGAGCTCTACAGCCCGCGAGCCACAACTACTGAGCCTGTGAGCCACAACTACTGAAGCCCACGTGCCTAGAGCCCGTGCTCTGCAACAAGAGAAGCCACCGCAATCAGAAGCCTGCACACCACAACAAAGAGTAGCCCCCACTCACTGCAACTAGAGAAAGCCCGCACGCGGCAACGAAGACCCAACACAGCCAAAAAAAAAAAAAAGTGTATTTTCCCTTTTTAAATTCATTCTCTTCCCCTTTCCCCACAATCCCATCCCACCATCTTTAGTCAAATGGCCAGAATTATCTGGTTACTATTTATCTGGACTCAACCTTGAAATGCCTAAAGTACTCATCCAATTTTTATACAGCAAAAAGAAGACCACCTAGACTGGATGGATACAGCAAGTTTCAAACTGTTTGAAAGGAGATATTACTTCTTGGGCTGCAGCATGGATGGGGTAGAATTCATAGTGAAACATATTTGAGAAAGTACATTTCATTCATCTTTGATAAGGCAAGTGGAACCAGAGAAACATTCATTTTTATATCCTAACACCAGGGACTTCCTGTAACTCAAGAATAGACCAAATTACCCGCCAGAACTTAAAGAGTAAGTATTCCATGATTTTTTGAGTGACTGTATGATGAAGGTAATGTTACCCTTGCTTTTATCTTGTCTCATATATGAAAGGCCTGGGGCTCTAAATGATAACAAGTCTCTGTACTGTAATCTCAGATTCTGTAAGAAATAGACATTTTGGATAACTGAATTTTCCAGTTATCTAAATGTCAGCAAGAAAACCCTTTTTGTTTTCAGGGCTTGTCTGTTAGCTTGCCTAGCTAAACATCCTAACAAAATATTGAGCACCTTGCTGTATCATACTGAACATCAGTTCTTGTTTCATATTTATTGTAGATATAGAGTTTAAAGGAATCAGGGTAGCCCCCGCTCACCGCAACTTTTTGTACAAAGTTCAAGGCAGCTTATCAGCCTGTTTATTATGATTTGCAATACTCTCTAAGATGGAGAGGAGAACAAAAAACAATTCCAGCTGGGTTTTCCAGTAATCAAAGTTGTGCTAATTCCTGGGGCATACACTAACCAGAAAACTCAGTAAAAAGTGGTCAGGAAAAAACTGCTGTAAACCAGGTTGGTTGACATTATAACAGTGTCCAAGAATGCCAAATTACAATTATATATTTGGGGAGAAATGAGCCTAGAAGGATTTTGGAATTCATTCAATTATTTGAATGGAATGTTCTTTTCCCAGATATCTCCTAGGCTGTTTCTCTGGTCTCCTTCAAATTTCTGCTCATATGTCACCTTATCAGTGATACCTTCCCTATTTTACTTAAAATAGAAACCTGGGGACTTCCCTGGTGGCACAGTGGTTAAGAATCCGCCTGCCGATGCAGGGGACACGGGTTCGAGCCCTGGTCTGGGAAGATCCCACATGCCGCGGAGCAACTAAGCCCATGCGCCACAACTACCAAGCCTGCACTCTAGAGCCTGGGAGCCACAGCTACTGAGCCCGTGCGCCTAGGGCCCGCGCTCCACAACAAGAGAAGCCACCACAATGAAAAGCATGTACACCACAACAAAGGGAAGCCCCCACTCACCATGACTAGAGAAAGCTCGCGCTGAGCAACAAAGACCCAACACAGCCATAAATAAATAAATAAATAAATAAATAAATAAATAAATAAATAAATAAAAAATAGCAACAGTACCCTCTTCCCTGTATTACACCCTTTTCTGCTGGATCCCCACAATGCTGCAAGACTGGGGCCATTTTCACAGCACCAACACAGTAGCCCTGCCCCTCAGCACAAGTGCCAATTGAGACAGCATACATTTTACTGGCCTGCTTACCTCCCACTCTAAGGGTATGATTTTCGTTTGGTTCATTGCTATAACTCCAAGTGCTTAGAACAATGCTGGGCACATAGTAGGTGCTCAGTAAATATTTATGAATAAGCAGATTAACTAATTGTAGTAGCTTCTAAAGCTCTGGCCTAAGAGTTCCTGTCTTTAAGACCTTCTGTCTAATTGGAAAATCAGACATGGATACAAACCATCACAATACTATGGGATCAGAGAGCAGGGCACAGGGACCTGATATCGATTAGGAACTGGTGCTTGACCTCAAACAAACCTGGATTCCAGCCTCAAATTGTCCCTTGGGCAAGTCTTCTAATATCGCTATACCACGATCTCTTTGAATCAGAGGTGACTATAGTAACAATCCGTCTGCTCTTACAGGCCTGTGATGAGGAGTCACCGAAGGGATGCAGATAGGTGCTCGGCACAGTCCCAGCACTCACAGAGTCTACAGGAAGTGTCCGCAGCATCAGGTCTGATCCTTACAGAAGCAGAGAAGCAGAGCGGGGAGTCTAAAGCTGTCTGGTGCTACAGGAAGACTTGCCAGTAAGAGGACTGAGGCAGGCAGGAAGGAAAAATCATCCTCAACATACATACAATGAAATGTCATATTAAATTTTCCTGTGCTTAATGCATGAAACTTTTTCAAAATGAGGCATGAATCTGCTAGTAATGTCAATATGTGATCAGAGAAGGGGCTTCTCCAACTGGAAATGGGTTACTGACAAGCCTCTCCACTAACCACATATGGCTTTAACCTTCTATACATTTTGACTCACTCTTTCTAAAACAGAGTTTAGGGGGGAAAAAAATGTCTAACTAGTAGTGAAATATTAGGTAGTATTGCCCTGAGAAAGAAATGTCTAAGCCGCTCGCCACCATCACCATCATGACCCACCACTGCTTTGGCAGTAGATACTTTGCTAAGAAAAATAAATGCACTGTCTTCCTCAGGGGAAAAAAAAAACTTAATTCAAGATCTGATTCCAGATCAGGTTCCCAATTAGAACATTAAATCTACAGGCAAAAAAAGGAGTAAACTCCTTTTTCAATCACTGATGAATTATCTCCTTTACCCTATCCCTCAGTAGATTCCAAACTCACTAACAGTCACTTTAGAACAAGTCTTCCCATCTCTGCATTCAAGAATCTTTAAAGACAGTGACATACAGCTCTTGAGTTCAATCAATTTCACAACTAATTGTGCTGTAACTTAGGTCAATATTCTAACTGCTCCTTGGCAACTGGAGTTGAGAATTTTGAGATGGAAGGAAGTACTCAAGGCTAGGACTCAGCTCTACATACAGGTTTAAGATTTGCTTGTCTCCTCTCCATATCTGCAAAGTCTACTATAGACTGACGTCATCAGGTTAAAAGAAAAAGGTGGGGACTTCCCTGGTGGCGCAGTGGTTAAGAATCCACCTGCCAATGCAGGGGACATGGGTTCGAGCCTTGGTCCGGGAAGATCCCACATGCCACGGAGCAACTAAGCCCGTGCGCCACAACTACTGAGCCTGCGCTCTAGAGCCCTCAAGCCACAACAACTGAGCCTGCGTGCCACAAATACTGCAGCCTGCGCTCTAGAGCCCGCGAGCCACAACTACTGAGCCCACGTGCCACAACTACTGAAGCCCACGTGCCTAGAGCCTGTGATCTGCAACAAGAGAAGCCACCGCAATGAGAAGCCCGCGCACCAGAACAAAGTGTAGCCCCTGCTTGCCACAATTACAGAAAGCCCGCACGCAGCAACGAGGACATAACATGGCCAAAAATAAATAAATTAATTAAAAAAAAAAAAAGAAAGAAAAAGGTGGTGGCTAGGGAAGAATATTATGTAAATTTGGCATTATCACAATCTTTTTCAGTTGCTCAAGATTCTAAAGTTTCGGCCTAATAATAAACACCAGGCAATCCTTAGTAAGTTTGTGAGTCAGTGATAGGGATATGACTCAAATTTTACTACTCACTTTAAAAGACTAAAAAGCCATAGCAAATTGGGCAGGGATGTACTATATTAGTAACCACTAAATCATAACTAGTTGAAAGGCAACGGTTTCTTCTGGCGACAATTTGCTTCATGTTTAAAGTAACCATTACCGCATGTTTAGGAAGCAAAAATAAAGTTATAAAAGGAGAGAGAAAACAACTCATTTTGAATTTGAGGCCTGGCTCCACAACCATATTTCTTAATCAAATTTTAAGTGCCTCAAAAGGGAGTTTTCTGGGGTAGAAGAGATGTCCTATCTCTTGATCAGAGTGTGGATTACATGGGTGTGCAAAATTCACTGAACTCTATGCATTTAACTTTATAAAGTTCTTACATCAATTTAAAGGGAAAAATTCAAGTGGCTCACACCTTGAAAGTTATGTACAGGAGGTACTTACACTCAAAATGTAAACCCAGAATGAAACTTTTTAAAAAATTCTATTTAAATAAACACTCATTGCAAAATAACAAGTGCTGGACTTCCCTGGTGGTGCAGTGGTTTAGAATCCGCCTGCCAATGCAGGGGACACGGGTTCGATCCCTGGTCCAGGAAGATCCCACATGCCACAGAGCTACTAAGCCCGTGCACTGCTACTACTGAGCTTATGCTCTAGAGCCCGCGAGCCACAACTACTGAGCCCACGCACCTAGAGCCCGTGCTCCGCAACAAGAGAAGCCACCACAATGAAAAGCTCGTGCACCGCAACGAAGAGTAGCCCCCGCTCGCCACAACTATAGAAAGCCCGCACACAGCAACAAAGACCCAACACAGCCAAGAATAAATAAAATTTAAAAAAAAATGACAAATGCTATAACAAAAATATGTGCAAAACACTCAAGATATGTTTGAATTGTGCTGTTTCATACACCATGGAAGTACCTCTAATCCAATAACACACTAAAACCCAACTTGCCAGGCTAAACCTTTAAAATAATGAAAGTCATTTATGTCTGTACCAAAACAAATCATTACAACCTAGCTGTTCTGAAAAACACTCTTTTGAGGTCTATTTGGGTTTCCTTTGGGCTGGATAAGGTGTTTTAACTCCCTGACATGTTCACTAGGAAGTAGAGGTGCCGCTGGTTGCCCAGCCCTTATTCAAAGAGATATCAACATGGCCCATAAAAGTGAGGTGACTGCGTGTTCTGACCAAAGCTCGTAGTCTGGGTTTAATTATTAATAGCATCCTGTTTTACTCTCAAGAGTCATATTCTAGCTGATAAACTTAGTGATCAAATTACATGGTCACTCTACCTAAAAAACCCCTCATTCCTTAATTCCTCTCCACTCCAGACACACCAGTCTTCCTTCAATCCCTCCCATTCACCGCACACACTTCACTCTTCCCTGCCTTCTTCATTTAAACCCCTACCCATCCTTCAGATCTCAGCTCAAGTATCCCTTCCTCTGGGAAGCCTTTCTGTGGTAGTCACATCTCTCAGAACACCACTCCACCACATTTCTTTCCTATGTCTCAGGTCCGAGTTTTGCATTTGTTGGGTAATTTTCTCTCTGCCATTAGGCTCTAAGCCCCTTGAAGGCAGAGACAGTGACTACCTTTGTATCCTCAATGCTTATAGCACAGTACTTGACACATAGAGGACTCAGTAAGTATGTGTTCTATAAATGTAACAGATACAGGACAAAACACTGATCATATTTTAACCATTAGAAAGGATCCCAGGGAATCCCCTGGTGGTCCAGTGGTTAAGACTCGGCGCTTTCATTGTGGGGGCCCGGGTTCAATCCCTGGTCAGGGGAACTAAGATCCCACAAGTCGGATGGCCAAAAAAAAAAGGATCCCAGCAGACTTAAAGGACAGGGCAATGAGGAAAATGCAAGAATCTGGGAGTTAGAAGAGAGCGGACATCTATTATTTCAATATTTCATAAGAGCGTCATCTCTAACTCTATAACCATAACTACTGTCTCAAGGGATAACTGTTCTGACAACACTGGCCACCCAAACCTTGTTTCAGTTAGGTTATTCTTATTCTTACATCACAATTATTCTTATATCACAAACTTAAGCACTATAGGAACACACTAACTAATTTATAAAGCTACACAGAACTCCAAGCAGGGCCTGAACTACACAGGGGCTTTAAGATGCAAGACTTCTGAAAGGGTTAAAGGAATTTTGCCTATAAGTCTCTTGAGGCCTTTTGTTTCCTATATACTATTGCAAAATAAATTAGCAAGAGGGACTTGAGTTTAAACCAAAAAGAACCCGTGGTCACTGAGTCACTTATGACTGACTAGAAGAAATCAATTACATTATTAGTGATTCAAGCAAACGTTGCATCAGGTTACATCACAAGAAGAAACTCAAACCCAAACTGATAACTTATAAAAAGACTGCTTTTCTTTGCAGTAAAGGAAGTACTCAAACCACTCTAGATTAAGAAGATTGGGAACCCCTGAGTTCTGTTTGAAAATCTCTTGCAAAAACATGCCAAATACATATGGCTGGAAGGACTGCAAACCCTGGGAAAAGTCAACTTATTTTATATAGCAAAGAGTTGTGAGGATTAAAGATGATAATGGATGCAAATGTGCATTGTATGGGGCTGCATTTCTATACACTATACACATTCGGTAATGTCACTCCCTGTCCCAATTTAAAGTGTCTTCAATACAGATAGAAGATCTGAAGAATTCCCACCCCCCCAAACCCCTTTGCTCTGAAAACCACAGTGTTAAGGGAAAGTCTATAAAATAAATATGCAAGGCCTGGGTTATCTGTATTCTCACCCTTAAAAGTGGGAGGAAGGGATAAGCAGTTCACTTTCCATTATTTCAAAAACACAAGTATATTTCTCTCAGTTATTGGCTAAAGCAGACTTTCAAGAAACTCCAAACACAATCAGGTGACACCATCTAAGTTTCAAGAAACCAAGAAATCCACCTTCATCTGCTTCCATGATATAGAGTATCTATCCACCTTCTAAGAATCCAGCCATTCCTTGCTACGTGTTTTCCCATGTTTGACGTTAACAACAGACATGTTTTTATCTCCAGTTTTACGTACGAAGTGAATGAGCTCAGAGCGGCTAAGCGACTTGTCCAACGTCACAAGCTGGGAGCTGGTACAGGCATGAGTTCCTACTCACTCTTCCAAGTCCAAGACTAGTATTTTTTATACTAAATCCCAACTGCCTCCTAAAGAAAGAAGCCTAGTTTTAAGACCTTTCTATGCTTCCTGGGAATGGAGAGTAAAATAATTTCTAGGCTTAAAATGACCAATGATGGTCAATTAGCAATGAGAAGTTAAAACATGCATGTTCTAACAATGTGAAAACAAGGTAAATCAATCGTACACCACAATATACCAATAGTTAACAGCTTGGATTCTGGGGTCAGAAAGGCCTGAGTTCAAATTATGAATTAACCATTTACTAACTGTTTAGCTTTGGTGCAAGTTAAACTCCCTAAACCTCAGTTTTCTATCCATAAAATAAACATTAAAAAATACTGACCTACCCACCTGCCAACCTCACCCAGTTGTTGGAAGGGCAAATAAAAATGTACATTGGTAACCTGAAGGCTCACAAGTGCAATTTACAGGAAATACAACCCCATTTAGTCTACTGACGTGAGGGGACAAAACTGCCATAAGTCAAGACTGGAAAATGCATTCAATCCTGCTTATAGCGTAACCGCTACATATTATCACTTTGGGTTTATGCCCATATATAGAATCGTCTCAAATAAAGTCCAATTGGTTAGTCATCTTTCCTTCCTAAACATTTAGGGATTGCTCAGAAGAAGAGGGAAAAGATACAGGGGATTTCTGGCTAAACTATAATTGCTAAAACTAATCTAATCACTGACGTACAACTTCATTAAGTCAGTTCCTTTTACAGCCATGCAAATAAATGAAATGTTACAAGAACCCTAACATTTAAAAAGAAAATTTCTAAAAACATAAAATATGAGTTTCAACACATAGCAATACATAATATATAGGAGGATGTGGATTTTGAATTGGTATTAGCCCTTAATATTGGGTATCTGTTGGCTGTAAAAGATGTCTCAATTTTACAACTAAGGATTCAAGCAGATAGGCGAAAATTAGACAAGACCACCCTCTTTGGATTGCTACAACAGCTTCTTTTAAGACTTATCACTTAAAGAACATAATAATCACAACTTATTCTTGAGAGGAAAAAACACTCATCTACTTTAGTGATAATCTAGAGAAATAGTCTCTAAACATTTTTGTTCATGCACCCGTCAATAAAATGTTTAGTACATCCCCAATATATATAGATACATTTGTTTAAAAAACGTACCATGTGCTTTTGCATACACACATGAAAACACACACAACGATATTTTAAAAGAATGATATAAAATAACTTTGGAGATGACCTATCTAGACAATTAAGTATACCCACGAGTAAACATGTCTTCTGTCAATGTACAGTTTGAAATAATTAGTGTCTCAAGTAATATTCTCCAAATACAGGAATGCAGTTAACTCCACTGCTTTTCCCAGCCTTGTGGTCCCTTCTCTTGTGATGTTAGGTGTCTGGCCTACACTCAGTTATCCTTCTATCACCAGGAATGTAGTCACAAATGGTCTTCACAACTTAAAGGTACCGGAAAGATAATCATCGAACGGTTTATGGTTTATAACAGCTTAAAAAAATCTTTTCCCTTTATAAAACACTGAGAAAAAGGCATTAAACACTTATTTGAATTTCTTTAAAAATGCCTGTAGGAGTATGCTTTATTTATGCTTCCCACCCACTCCTCCCCCAAGCCCAGTTTCCACTTAGTATGTGCCATAAACCTCACTACCAGTTTGACCTGCTTGTTCACAAACAAACTGAATGTAGACTTTGTCCCAGATTCATGAATTACAGAATCCCTACAGTAGTATTTCCCAAACTCTCTGCCAAAGACCATGCTGCACAAACCTCTCTTGATAAACACCTAAGACCATAGCAAATGCCTTTTTATTACCAAACCTTTAAATTCCTCCATGTCAGCTAAGTTTCCCACTATTCATTTCCCCCATCCTTTCCCTTTTTATCCAACCCTAGACTCAAATCAGTTCTTCCCTCAGTATTACTTTATTACAGAATTCCCGAAAGATCACTGCATCTTCAACACTAAAATGACAAATTATCATGCAAAGGCTCATATAAAAGTCAGAAGTTGAACTCCAAAACATTCCTTGTAAGATTATTCAACTATGAGACGACAAAGCATTAAAAAAAGAAAAAAAAAATCAGAATACTACAACTGGAAGCCTTACCATTTTTCTATTCCTGTTTGACACACTGAAAAATGCCAAAAGGAACTGGTAAACCAAGTTAAAATGGCAGTCAAAAAAACTGTCATATACTCCACAAATTGTCATTGAGGAAATGGTGTCAATCCTCACTATTAATACAATTTAAGGCTTACTTGTTTAAGAGCATCTCAAAAATACCAAACTTAACATCTTGCTTAATGATCTTCCTTCACCTCCTGCTATTCTCAGAAGAAAATATAAAGATCTATAGAAATAACCAGAAATAACTCAACATATGAATTCCTCTGGCCCACTTGTATTAATGTAAATTACTTAAGGACTCAGTGAAGCGGCTTGGTTTGGGTTTGGTTAGTAGTACAAACTATTTCACTACAAAAGATTTTTTCATACTGTTATGTTCCAAACATGAAAAATAAACCATTGTTATATTTTGGCAGCAGCCATATATAAAAGTTCGACTGCAGAGACTGAGAGAAGAGACTCAACTATTTGCAGTCTGTATACCTTCAGATAAGTACGAAAGCTACCGTTTCAGACAATCCAAAATACACTTTTTGAAATCTCTTGTGTATATATAAAACTTTGGACAAAATCTCCCTATATAGCTTATCAATAGCATCTTATCACATTGTCTGAAATAAAGTTGCAAAGTGGAGAGGATATATCTTTAAACTTCAATATACAAGACTGTTTCAGTTGTCTCATATCTCTTCTGCAAAGAGGAAGGAGAGTATCAGGTATGTTAAAAAATCACCTAAGAAAATGTCTAATAGTAGATGTATTTGTTCCTAAGATTAAAGGGAGTCTGAAAACCTTTAGTCATTAAACACTACAACAGTCAGGAATACTGCTTCCTCTTAACTTGAAGGCCAATTCCGTAATCTATAACACCTATATACAAAACAAAATTATTTGCAATTTGAGTTATAGTGACTTAAGGAAACCATTTGTGCAATAGTACCAGAAAGCAATTTTCTGGTCGCCTTTCCAGTCTATTATCACAGAAATATTGGAAATTAAGGGTAAGGACACGTGATTCTCATTCCAGACTGCATGGAAACAGCCACATTACGCTGCATGAACTAGGATAACTCTTGCCACACAATTCACTTTAAGCCCTGCTTCATTCAGTGTCATAGACCAAGACAGTACTTAACATCTGGAGAAAAGGAAGTAATTTTAAAACTACCTGTTAAAACTCAGAATAATTATTTCTAAACTTTATTACCAATAACTATGAATCCCTGGTGCCAGTGGCAACTAATGATATTGAAAGCAGTCACCCTTTCTTAAAAGGATCTCCTAAGAAACTATCTTTTAACTCAGGCAGTGTAAAAAGCCCTTTAAATTCTACCACTATTAAAGTTTTTTTTAAAAAGTACACAACACACTGGTGCGTACGTAAATAAATGTCTACGTGTGCAGGCCTGGCACACACCTGCCTGTGCATACAACAGACACTCAAATGCTTTTATCAAAATAGCTCCGCAAAACGTTCCCAGAAGCAATGAAAAAGATGTATCAAACAGCTACTATCCTGGAGACAATTGTTTGGGGAATGTTAAGGTTAAAGTCACAGGAAACAGCTGGATGCTAGGTCTGAGATGTTTGCAAGTCTTGGAACTCTAACAGCTCCTTACATGCCAGACATCACCTGAATTCTAAAATAAAACGTTTTCATTAAGTTCTCTTCCCACCAAATTTCTTTAAAGTACCAAAAAGTCCAATGTCAAAAATCTTGAAGAATGACTCCCCATCGGAAAAAAAAAGTTTTAGGTACTAAAATATTGACCTATTCCTAAACTGCCTGGAAGTCATCCTTTGCCTCGGGTCCCAGTGTGCAAAGCTTTATCAGTTATCTAGCTTCGAAGGAGTTACCAGATGAAATGCAGTTGGTAAACAGTAGCAGTTAGCACCTGTGTAGAAACCATACTATCAGTTGTTTTATTGTAAATTTAAGTTTGAAAAACTGGAGGAGGTGGGGGGGGGAATTCCAAAAAACAGACTGAAAAATAAAACCATTTATGTAAGTGGCAAGGGTAGTCCATGTGTTGTGGTTATAATTCAAACTCTCAAGGACCGCCTGCCAATAAAGTACACAAACATCCTTTGTATTCTAAACACCTGCTTGTTTAGCTGTGTATTCCTGTGGCTACAAAATCAGAATTTAATCTTACAGGGAGAAATCAATTTCCAAATTTATTTGGAACTACTGATTTCAAGTAACCTAGATTGCATATTTCCAGTGTGAACATGTTTACATGAATACCCCCCAAAAGTCACTATATGTTAATACGTTACTTGTGTAGAGAAAAACAAAATTTTCCATTTTTAATTTTCACTGAAAAACCATGTTGTCCTCCTACAGCCAAAGAATTAAAAACAAGCTTTATCATATGGGGTAGTGGAGTAACCTACACTCCAGCATTCAACGTTCATTTGTTTCATTTAGGTTCTTAGTACTTATCTGAAATAAGTCTGAAAATGAGGAATCAAAAACTCAGCATTTCAATTTCAGAATAAAAATTCAAACATACCTTTTGTTGAATTCCAGCTTAAGTGATTTTTATGTAAATCTTGCAGCTGACGAAAGGCAAAAAGCAACCAATCTCTGTGCAGTGATTATAGCCTGGTGGTTAAGGCTACGGGTCACCTGCCCCAGGGTTTTCTAATTGAACAAGGAATCCATGGGGCAAAATAACTGTTTTTCAAAGGTGGGCCACAATAGAACATTTATATCTTCACTTCAACAGGGAAGCAGTGAAATGTAATCCTTTGAGTATCATTCTTTTTGGTTGATGTTACCTTTGTCTCTTATCCTCATTTCATTAGCCTGGGAATGTGTCCATGTTTTCACTTTAGAACTTTTGAAAAATCATGTTACCCCTGTGTTTATCTTCCAACACCTAAATATGTATACACAGATCATCTTCACTCCTTATCAAATGTTTTTCAGCATGACCAGTGTGCAACTGACATTCACATGGCTTACAGAAACTAAGTCTTCTGAGAAATATATTTCTTTTAGCTGAACCTCTGTAATCATGACAAGAGATTAATTAAAATGCCAAGATAAGAAACAATTTATTATAGAGAGAAGAAAAATTTCTCATCCAAAATATAGAAATCTGTACAACTTTGCCACAATCAATATACATGAACTGTACAAATTTACACCAGTTCATAATTTACCAAATAAAAGATGACTAACAAAGTTCACAAAATAGATGGTGGTTTGTGGAAAAGACTTTTTACCCAATTAAGTACAAGGAAAGTTACAAACCAGACCTCCACTTTCTAAAAATAAGAAGTTTACTCAGTCTTAGAAAACTACAAGCTAGCAAATGTACAGAGAGCTGGCTGGTGCTAACACCACAGTTGAGACAGTGTCTTTTTAAGGGTCTTTTTTAAAGCCTGTTGCCAAGGCAGATTCTGGTCACTTGCTACTTTCAAGGCCAAAAACATAATACAAGGTCTGACCATTTCCCCAGGTCATGCTTACTAGTTTGTCTTATGTACATTTATACATATTTAAGTGCTAGGTAAAAATCTTGTCATAAAATTTCCAGTACTACCATGTTTAAAATGTTGAGCTTTCCTATTGAGCTGCCAGAAAGGATAACAACTTTAAGTGTCATAGTGCAAATTTTCTCTGCAAGTTCTACTGCAGAGAAAGGTTCTTTGAAACACAGATTTGCGTTAAAGGGACTGATGTAAAAATTTAGGTATCATGTCTGGGAGAAACTAAAACCACCCTAGGACTTCACTCCCTAGCAAATAAGGTGATCATTTACTTGGACTCACAGGCTATTAAATCATTGAAAGGTACTGTCCAAACTATGGCACTGTCACTTAAAAATTTTTTTTACCACTCTATCTTGTGCCAGATCTTCACAGCTGTGACATGGTTTAAATTCCATAATCCATCCCCAAGAGGAGCCCACCCAAAGCAAAAATCAAATTTATCCATCCATTATAAGATGATGCATCCATAGACTATATCTTAACCTGATACAGTCATCATATTGTAGTTTTTGGAAGGGCTTGTTCTGCCCAAGAGAAGTTCCTCCTTACAGCTGATTCTGCTGTCTACCATTTGCACGTTGGTGCTGTTTTGGGTGCTACCTCCTGCTGGTGAGGCTTCGTACAGCACACAGATGGAGCCATCCTCTCCAATTCTGTAGGACACTTCGTAAGGATCAACCCAGAGTGTGAGTTCACTTGGGAGAAGCCTGAACAGCTCCTGACTGCTCAGTCCAATCCGCTGTGCTGCCTGTCCAATCAGAGGATCCATTTTATGGTTGATGCGAATACAGCGGTAACCTGATCCCTTGCAGGGCTTTTCTGGGAACCAGTGATGTTTATAATGTTCTATAGAAGAAAAGAACAGAGAAAACAATGCTTAGACACCGTTACTGCTGGTTCCCGCCGTAGTTTCCTTCTTCCGCTGGCTCCTTGGAGTGAAAATGCGAACTATCAACTTTTTTAAATGCCCAGCATCGCGTTCGCGGCTGCGCGTGTGCGGGGATGGGAAACGCGGGCCGGGTTTTAGAAATAGCAGTAGTACGGGACAAAACAATCTCCGGGAACCAACCGGTTGGGCCGCCAAAACGGGAATCAGGCGCGCAGCCTCCGCCAGCCAGGAGCCTGTTTACTTTCCCCACCCCACCCCAGACGCACACAATGGGGTTTACAGCTTTGGAGGAGAGAAGCGCCACCAGACTGTTAACCCCGAAGGGAAGTAAAACAACCAACCCTAAACCACGCTCTGGGCAGGGCTGTAATTGCACCGGTGACAAATCCGATGATTAATGGGAAGGGGTAGGAGAAGGGGGGAGACGGCACGTCCGTCCCGGGCTGGCTTCGGGGCAGCGGCGCGCTTTCCCACCCCGGGGCCGGGCCGCCGAGCCCGCAACGGTTGGACGGGATTGGGGAAAGGGGGCGTCGAACCAACCCCAGCCCCGCGGCTCCTTTGTCCCCCAAACCCGCGGACCGTCCGAAGACCACAGCTCCAGACTCGGTCGGCTTTAGTTTCTTTGTTGTGCGTCTATTTTCTTCTCCCCTCGGTTTGCCAGCCGTGGGGGGAGGAGGGAGCGCCCTCGGCCCAGCCCCCAAACCCTCCTCGGGACCCGCCGTTAGCGACCGCCCAGCGCGCCACCCACCGTCCCGCGGCCGGACCCGAGCGCGGCGCCACCGAGACTCCCGCGGCCCCGACGGCTCGGCCCGGGGATGTGCGGCGGCGTTCCCCGGCGCCCATCGCCCTCCCGCCGTGGTCTGCTCACCTGCCAGCAGCTCCTGCAGGCTCTGGCTGAAGGTCTGCAGCTGTCGCTCGCTCGTGAGCCCCTTGGTGCGGAGGAACTTGGAGATGAACGACACGGCGGCGGCGATCTCGCCTATCATGGTGGCGGCCCGGGTGTAGAAGGGATGCATGGGGGCGGCGGGCGGGGGCGGCCCGGGGCGGCCGGGGCTCGGCGGCGCGACCCCGACGGCGGAGCGGCCACCCCGGGCTCCCTCACAGGTCAGAGGGCTGAGAGAGAGAGAGGGCGTGAGGCGCGAACGGCTACTTTTTTTCTCCTTTCTTTATAGTAAAAAAGTTATTTTTGAGGTAGGAGGCGGCAGGAGAGAGGAAAAGATGAGCGACGACGACCTCGTCACATCGCTCGGACCTCCCCAGCCGCCTCCGCCTCCAGCTCCGCAGCCTCCGAAGGTTCAAACAATTGCATTTCCAGCTTAGACCGGCAAAGAGAAGCAGAGGCCGTGCATCACTTTTTATAGCGCCGCGGAAAGGAAGTGGCGTGGCGGGAGCGTGACGGCCGACTCCAGCCATTCCGGAGATCGCACCATTGTGACGCAAGCAGATTCGGAGCCGGAGGGGGCGGGAAAAAGGGGCCAGGGGGCGGGCCCATAGACCGGGAAGAGAGGGAGGAGCTGACGTAATCCGCTTGTAAACAAATAAACCCCCGAGTGGCAGCCGGAGAAGGGGGAGCAGTGGCGGGGGACGGAGGAAACAGGGTGCGCGTGTGAAAGCCCCGCCCCCAGCCCTCGCCCCTCCTTCTCGCTTCAGCAAGTCTAGGCGCCGCGCCAGCGCGTCTTCTGAAGGAGTGCGCTGCCCAGGCTCGCCTGCAAGGAGGCTTAATGCTGTGCAGATAAAAGCCGCCCGGCTCAGGCTGTCTACACCCGCGCCGGCGGCACGGATCGGCCTGCACGGCACCGGCCGCTAGCTGTACTCGGTGTTTACATCCCGTCCCCATGCCGAGTCTGTGTGGCTGGTTCCAAAGGCCGGAAGAGCGTACGGGGCAGCGGGATGCGGGTACAAGTGTTGAGGATACAGGGAGTGCGGAGAAAAGGAGGGAGAACCGGCTCTCGCGGGGCATCCTGCAGCCTTCGGAGCCGAGTTCCCCTCGCAAACGTGCAGCCGACGCCACAGAGCCGTTTATGCTCCACCCTTAGGGAGGATTGGGGGATGTCTTTGTCAAAGTTTAATTGCAAAATAAATAAATAAAAGGTTAGTAAGCCTTTTGTGGTTGCTGTTTCAGTAACTTCAGGAGTCAGAGTGGAGACCTTACTGAATCCAGGTTAAAACTGGTAAGAAAGCCTGTTACTGAAGAGAAGTATGGCAACCGTAATAAGTTTAGTCTGTAAAAAGAAAAAAATCTATGTAATGCATTTTACACCGTTTACGCGCAAAACCGAAGGTTGTTTCCTTTTTTTCTAATCCAAGTAACTATCTGAGCCTTAGCGTTCTGCTGTTCTTTATAAAAACAAAAAAAAGGTAAAATGTGAAGGTTGTGAAAGTATTAGGCACAGACATTTAAGTTTACTTGAAGTCCTACTTGCAAAACTAGGGGAAAAAAAAATACGAAGGCGCAAGCCTGCTAAAAGGATTAGGCCTGCGAGAGGGTTAACCCGAACTCCATTAAGGAGGAGGAAAAAAAAAAGATGGTGAGCTGGGTGGGCAGATGGAGAAAGCAAACAAGAGGCAGAAGCTGAACTCTGCCAGATGGAAATAAATATCCTGAGCTTACTTGGTCATCAATATTGCAAAACACAGTACTGAGCCAAAGGGTATAGAAATGAAGGAAAAGTAGAATTTACTATAAAGCAGCAGGAGAAAAAATTTTGTTGTTTAAATGAAATACGTAAAACGGGGCTTGAAAGAATAACTTCTAGATTATTTTTTCATTCATACACAGTAATTAGGTAGTTACATGTGAAATAAATACTTTAAAGGATAATAAAAATAAATTCTTTAAAAGCATTGACTTGTGAAATTATTTTCTTTGATTAAATGCATCAATGCATCAAAAATAATGGGAAATAGGTACATTTGTTTCCTTCTAGGACTTTTCAGATATAACTGTGCTTAAAAATAAACGTCATGCTAATTACTTCACTAGGGATCTGAAACCTTTCACTACTCAAAAAGGAGATAGGGAAACAAGTAAATCTTTAAAATTACCATAGCCCTAGAACAAGATTTTCTGATATCCCTCTAAACCCCACCCACCCTTAATCATCTGCTCTGTTCATTTTCCTTACATCATCAGTCATTTGAGCATTACATTAGAAATCAGGTGAAAGTTTTTCTCCTTCAAGCCTAGTCTCCAACTTGGACTCCCACTAATTCTGAGCTTAAATTGACTCATCTACAAAATAGAAATAATGAAGATAACAAAATGCTTGGATCTGAACTCAGACCTGTCTCCCAGCTCATGTTTTCTCCACTACTTTTTTTTCTTTCATTGAAATATATTTGATATATATCATGTTAGTTTCAGGTGTACTATGTAATGACTTAACATTTGCATACATTATGAAATGTCCACTACTTTTTTTTTTTTTTTGCAGTATGCGGGCCTCTCACTGTTGTTGCCTCTCCCGTTGCGGAGCACAGGCTCCGGACGCGCAGGCTCAGTGGCCATGGCTCACGGGCCTAGCCGCTCCGCGGCATATGGGATCTTCCCGGACCGGGGCACGAACCCGTGTCCCCTGTATCGGCAGACGGACTCGCAACCACTGCGCCACCAGGGAAGCCCTGAAATGTCCACTAGTTTTAACTGCCTTCCCAGGCAGCAGCTGGACCCTTTCTGAATGCTTCTGAAATTCAGCTGAATAGAGTTAACAGAAAGTTTAACTCACATATTCTTGAAGGGTTTTTCCTCCCACTGTTTTTTATTGTATGTGTGTGTTTACCATTTTAAATCTTTCCTTTAACAGACAAGTGGATTTAAGACATTCCTCTTTTACCCCGAGAGGATCTAGGGAGTACTCAAGGAGAAAAAAAAAAAAGGAAATACATATTGGGCCTAAATGTAAGCTTTAGATAGTGTACAATGTTAATTGCTAATGGTTTTCAAATCCATACATATATGTTTAGTAATGTTGTTCCAGAAGTTTAGTAAGGCTCTTCCCATCCAAGAAACACGGAGGTGTTTCTTGACAGCTTTTGAGTTTATAAAGGCACTTTCTCATCTTGTTGATATGCTAAACTACAGGGCACTCCCAACTATTTACAAACCCATCTCTTGACTCTGTGTCCTTAGGCAAGTTATTTAACCTCTCTGTTTTGTAATCTAAAAATTATAAAGGTTGTTGTGAAGACTACGTGGAAATAACTAGAGATTATTTAGCACTGTCTCCAGCACTAAGTAAACACTCAAATACATATATCTATATCTTTATATATATATAAGCTTATATATCTATATAAGCCAGCTTATATATATTGTCATCAGGCAATTTGATAATTATCTAATTAATTTCTAAAACCTAGAAAATTTTCAATCAAAGCACTAAAAAAAAAAATCTTAGGAAATATGTCAAAACAATCCAGAAAATGAACCTGGGTTTCAAAATAAATTTGCAAGTAACAAATGTCAGGTCTTTGGAGTGCTTAAGAGCTCAGAAAGTACTTTCTATAGAGGAAACTATCAGGCAACTAACTAGAATCCTCAAAGGGCTGGGCATGATATTCCCATCCCTCAGCTCAAATGTTACTAGAACAGTTTGCTTTGGACTAACAAATCCAAATCTGTAGACTTTTTGAGTAATTGTGTTATTTAACCAAAAAGAAGGAGAGAAGAAGGAAAAAAAACATTTACATAGGGTGAGGGAATGAACTTCTTTTTCTATTTCATAGACTAGTAAAACTTAGGGATCAACACAGTTTGAAAATCTTTTATTTTGCCAAAGATGTTTTTTAAAGAATTACCTTATCATCTGCTGTCACTATCATTTTGGGGAAAACATGACATTATAATATCCCCAAAGTAGGAAAGGTATGCATATCAGAATAAAGCATGGCCTTTTGAATTGAATAAATTTTAAGTCGTTAAATGTCACCTTTTGCATTTCATTATTGGGAACTCATCTAAACTATTAATCTATGAACACGATAGCACTAAATTAAGCTAATAATAGCTTAATAGCATAAACTATTCATTGTATATGCTATTCCCACCGCCTGGAATATCTCCTCCCTTTTTTTTTTTTCCCTAGCTAATTTCTGCTCATCCTCTAAGAAGCCTTCCCTGACTCTCTGGACTTGAGTAACTACAGTATTCTGCTTCCCCTTGTCCTGGCCCTGGTACTGATCAGACATACTAGATTTACTATGTTTACTAGACCCTCTTCCTTTCTAGTCTGTAAATTCTTACAGAGCAGGCATCTTCTGTCATTCATTATTTAAAAAAAAAAAAAAATTATTTATTTATTTTAGTTGCACGGGGTCTTAGTTCTGGCACATAGGATCTTTGTTGCGGCATGTAGGATCTAGTTCCCCAACCAGGGATCAAACCTGGGCCCCCTGCATTGGGAGCACGGAGTCTTACCCACTGGACCACCAGAGAAGTCCCTGTCACTCACTGTTGTACACCCAATGCCTAAGAAACAGGCCAACACATAGTAAATGCTGTTGACTGATGTTAAATAGACATCTAAATACAAATGAGTCCATCAAAACCATTACTTGCAAAAGAAAACACACAAAACCCACAAAAAACAAACAACAAAAAAACCCACATGACTTGCAATTTGTCAGGTGACGAATCACACAGAGTTGTTGCTGCTTAAAATCGGACAGTCAATATTTAAAAAGATAAGTAACTCAACTCTATGGCACTGTCTTCCTGGCTGCCATAAGTGTTAGATTATTGCATAAATAGTTTTTGTAGATAAACGTTGTTTTAGGCTGCATTTCCAAAGCAAATGAAATGGAGACCAAAGTGACTTGGATATGCTGCTTAAGAAATACTGTGGTAGTGTCCACATTGCGCCCATTTAATGTTTCTTGTTTTGTTTCCCCACATGTTATTATGTAGACACATTTTAGTATTTTTACATCAGGTTACCTATGCGTGTCATTTGCTTGTGTGCCGCTCTCTCACATTGCCATTCTATCCTGAAGTTGCTCAAAAGGTGTCCTTCCTAAACTCCAGTCTCCCGCTTCATCCCTGTGATCCAGGCTTCCTGCATCATTGCTAAGAAAGTGTCAGGGTTATTTTGTATTTTTTTTTAATTTATTTATTTTTGGCTGTGTTGGGTCTTCATTGCTGAGCACAGGCTTTCTCTAGTTGCAGAGAGAGGGGGGTAGCGGGGGTTACTCTTTGTTATGGTACGCGGGCTTCTCATGGTGGTGGCTTGTCTTGTTGCAGAGCACTGGCTCTAGGCACGCGGGCTTCAGTAGTTGTGGCTCGCGGGCTCTAGAGCGCAGGCTCAGTAGTTGTGGCACATGGGCTTAGTTGTTCTGTGGCATGTGGGCTCTTCCTGGAACAAGGCTCCAACCGTGTTCCCTGCATTGGCAGGTGGACTCTTAACCACTGCGCCACCAGGGAAGTCCCAGATTTTTTTCTTTAATGGCTGTATTACAGTTCACAAGGTTGTCCAGTAGGCCTTCCCCTCTCACCCCCTCACACCTCCCCTCCCTGTAATCCCCACTCAGCAAAGGTCTTATTCCCTATCTGGCCCCTCCCTCCCCAAAGGCACCTTTAGGCCCATAGACTTCCTTGCTGAGCTGGAGGAGCCTCATTGTTGCTGGTCAGCTGACAGCATTCACTAAAGTATTATCTATTGCGACCTCTGTTGTGAACTTACTTCCAGATAGAGTGCTAGGTGTCCTTGGTGCTTGCTTTAGAAAACTCACAGCTTAACCAACAAGTACAGGTTCAAGCAGGAGAGTTCTTTACAGAGTGTTAATAGCAAAGAGAGACAGGGCATTTATTTGGGGGTGTGTATGGAGGCAAAAGGAGATAAGGAAGCCCCAGAAGTGAGTGATCTCTGCTGAGTCAGTGAAGCTGGCCCATAATTAGGTCTCTGGAAGGAAGAAAAAGAGGGGGCCTGACCCTGGAGTATCTTAAAGACTTAAACCAGTATGAGGAAGATAAACTATGTTGAAAAAACTGGTGGGTAGAGAGGGGCATAGGGTGCTGGGAGTGAGGGGTGGGTGAGTATTTTTGGCAGGGAAGTGATATGACCAGATTTATTTTTTGGAAAGCCCTAAGGATGATGAATTAAATAGGGGTAATTTGAAATGACTTCTATTTTTGTCTCCAATTCTTACTTAAATCTTTAAATAATTTAGCTTTCATGTGGGCTCATCTCTTCAACTAGAGACTTAATGCCTTTTGTTTATTCTTTTTTTGGTTACCCACAGGAAGACCACTTTTAGCAGCCTCCCCATCTGGCAACCTGCCTTGCTTTGCTTAGGTAGGAATCCAAGGGCACAAACTAAGTCAGTTGTACTAGGTTTAGATCAAGAAACATAAGAGAACTAGAAATCAGAGGGTGACGTACAGATTTAGGGCAACACTGTTTCTTCTCCATAAAGCAATTGGGATTGTTTGGAAAGAAGAGGAGAAAAAAGGGTTAAAGAGTTGCCTCCCAGCAGCAGTAACAATGATCATACAGATTAACATCATTGATGGTGTACCAGACATTGTACTAAGAATTTAGAGGCATCCCATTTAATTCTCCCAGAAACACCACCAGGTTTAAGCATAACTGACAGCATTTAACATGTGAGGTTTCAGTCCTAAAGAAAATAAGTAGTTTACTCCAGGTCTTATGACCAGACTTGAACCCTCAAGTCCTAAACTGCAAAACTTGGAGGTGAGTTCCTGATACTACCTTTTCTAAAAGGGACTGTGAGAAAGAAAACCTTATAAAGGTAGAAAACTATTTGGAGATGAGTAGAGATGGTAGAAGGAAAAAAAAAAACAAAACTCAAGGCAGCTTGGGAGACTTCTCATGGCTGACATACCCTGGAAAACACAGCTACATTTCTTAAAAGGCTCACTGAAAAATGAATCAAAGGACATATTAAAACATTAATCTGCCAAATAAAATAATTTCTCTGGAATGAAAACTATCCCTAGGGGCAGATAAGAGAAAGCAGAAAAAATACCTTCTATTTTAGACTATTTAAGCATCTCACTTCTCCTTTGGCCTAAATTGGCAGGAGGAACGAGGAAGCGGATTGACCCCGCGGTCCCTCTTCCCCAGCAACTAACGGGAGTCTGGTGACCTCTGAGAGCTAACATGGAGGGCCTGGAGAGCAGCAAGAAGGGCTGCTTTTGTGTCTATCTCTCCTCCTTCTCAGACCTTCTTATTCTTCTTTTTAGCAGATCCTATGACTCTACTTACTTTCTTCTTTTTAAAGCTGTCGCTATCTACTCTGTCTCCTGGGGCAGACCCCCAGTGTTCAGGCTTATTGGATGTTTTTCTGCATCTTTCCAGCACCAACAATCTATTTCAGTTTTAAGATTTAACAATAGTGTGGGGAAAGAGACAGATGATAAGAATCAACTTTGGAAAACTGAAAACTTTAAGGAATCATACAAAGTTCTTATAAGTTATGATCCTGGCCTACAGTAGTTATAACCTTCTGAATGTGGAGCACATGGACCTCCCCTTCTAATAGGGCAGGGGAGTTTCAAAGTGTGGTCCCCAGACCAGCCATCTCAATATCACCCCAGGAAACTGATAGAAATGCAAACTAGACCTACTAAATCAGAAACTCTAGGAGTGGGGTTCAACTATTTAGACACTAATGTTTCAGAACAACTGCTTTAAAAAAGTAATGGCAAAAATTCTGTAATTTAAAGCTGGCAAACAAACTTCTTATCCAGGCATATACTATCTCAAACAGAAATCCTGTCCCTTAAAAAAAAAAAAAAAAGCATACTAATTTAATATGTAAACACTGCCTTTAAGTATCAAATAAATTTTGAGTGGTTATTTGCTTTTCTGAGGTTCTTCAGTCTACGTAAAATGAATTTTTCTCAGCTTCTGAGACAATAGGCAAGCGAGAATATAAAGTGATGTCCATATGTTACTCTCAAGAGAGAAGATAATACTCAGGAAGCTTGGTAAAATCATCATATAATCAAATGTTGGCATGGTCCATGCTTTTATTTTCACTTCTAAGAAAAGCAGCAACTTGCCCTTTTTAAGGAACTTGAATTTAAAATCTCAAAGCAGATTAGCATTTACATGCATTAAGTAATGTCACGTCATCCATTTAAAACTAAATGTCCAACTAAAACAAAACCTCATTCTAGTTGCAAAAGTAAGTGCAATAAAAAAAATAAATATAGAGGGCTTCCCTGGTGGCGCAGTGGTTGAGAGTCCGCCTGCCGATGCAGGTGACGCGGGTTCGTGCCTTGGTCCGGGAAGATCCCACATGCCGCGGAGCGGCTGGGCCCGTGAGCCATGGCCGCTGAGCCTGCGCGTCCGGAGCCTGTGCTCCGCAACGGGAGAGGCAACAACAGTGAAAGGCCCGCGTATCGCAAAAAAAAAATAATAATAATAAATAGATATAGAGGTTCTAATAGATGCCCAACATGATTGTGGAAACCATCATGCATTTTGGTATACTTTAGCAGGAATTCCAGGGTTGAAATCCCACCGGAAAATGCAATTTAGGATGTATCATTTATGGGGCATAGCAAGTTAGTCTGATCCAAATTCCTGAAAAGACTATATTCTAGCTACGGAGGAGAAGTCCTCTAAAGAAAAAAAAAAAAGGAAGGGGGGGCTATGATTAGCATGTCAAATTGCGTTTATTTTCCAAAGGGGATAAAGTAAGAAACTTCCCATTATCTTGTGTTCTTAGCCATTTGTTTAGTAAATACTTGTAAATGAAGCAGAAGCAATCTTCAGCCTAGATAATGTTTACAGTTTGATTTAGTTGAATGTGAAAGCAAAGGATCCTTTATTAGCATTACTGCACGTGTTGAAAACATTCTATATTTGCATGTTTCTTAGTAGAGGCCTCTTCTTTAAATCTTTCATCATTTTCAGCAAAATGTAGGAAACATTCTCATCTTCTGAGAACTTATTTGAATTCTGACTGTGATGACCACCTTCAAACTCAAGGAATGGTCCTTCTCCCTGTTGTTTTTAATGTCTGACCTTGCTATTTATTGCACAAGTAGACTTCAAACATTGAAACAGTAGTAAGAGACACAGCATTAAAGCACTCAGGAATGGTTCATTTCATGGTCTTCTCCCTTGTAGAAACAAAGTTGTCTGTATAATCTTTAGGTGATGGGGACTATGAGAGTTAAGATGAGCACTTCTATCTTTATCCTTGGAAGATCTATCCTTAGTCCCTTTGAATAGATGATCTCGCCTTTATTGAGAGCTTTATTGAGATACATTTCACATATCATAAAATTCACCCATTTCAAGTGTACCATTCAATGATTTTGAGATAATTTATCAACTTGTGCAGCCATCGCCACAATCAGTTTCAGAACATTTTCATCTCCCTCAGCAAAATCTCAGTCTTACCCCTGGCCCTCCCAGCCCCAGGAAACCACTAACTTTCTTACTGTCTCTATAGATTTGCCCATTCTGGACATTTTATATAAAGGAAATCATGCAATAAATGGGCCTGTTGCAGGAGAATGGGGCACAGAGAGGATGGTCATGTCGCAAGTCTCAGGCAAGGCCCTGGGATGGGCTACCAAGTGAGGGTCCTTGGCTTCCTGCAGGAAAGAATTCAAGAGTCAGCCGTGGTAAGTGAAAGCAGGTTTATTTAGAGAGATACACATTCCATAGGCAGAATGCGGTCTGTCTCAGAAGGCTAGAGTGGCTCCCAAATATGGGGTGGTTAGTTTTTATGGGCTGGGTAATTTTATAGCTTAACGAATGGGGGGATTATTCCAACTATTTTGGAGAAGGGGCAGGGATTTCCAGGAATTTGACCACCGCCCACTTTTTGGCCGCCTGTAGTCAGCCTTGGAACTGTCATGGTGCCTGTGGGTGTGTCATTTAGCATGTTGATGTATTACAATGAGCATATAATGAGGCTTGAGGTCTACTGGAAGTCAAATCTTCTGCCATCTTGGACCTAACAGGTTCTAACCAGTTTATGTTGTATCCTCAAGGGCTATGTCATTCTTTTAATGGTTGTGCCCTGCCCCCTTTTCTCCTGTTCCAGGCTCTTATATCAGACTTCTTCCACTTAGCATAATGTTTCTGAGTTTCATCCATGTTCAGCATGTATCAAAGAATGATTTATTTGTTTCTTCGTTTGCTTGCTTGTTTAATTATTTTTCCTGTTGTATCATCCCAGAACTTCCTCTTGACCGAAACTCTGCATTAAGAAAGCTTCATGTTATCGTTGCATGCTAGGCTGATGGGGGACAACTTTGGGGGCTTCTACATCCTCTTTCCACAGCCATAGGTTGACCTAGTCACTCCTCTCCCAGGCCATTGCCTGCTGCAGAATGACTTGCTTACTTATGGCGCCTAGCATATTCCACACACCCACACCCTAACATCACACTCCATGAGGAATAAGCTAACCGAATTGAGGGAAAAAGCCCTTTCCTCAATACATTTACTTCAGAGGAGTCTTCGGGGGAGGCAGACATTTCAGGTAGGAAAGAGGGTAATAAGAACACTCCAGTTACATAGTCCAACTAAGAACGAAAATTGCCAGATAATTTAGCTGAGAGGACTTAGCTCAACAGTTAAACTCTTAAAAGAAGTTTTATTTAGGCTCATTCGAACAAACAGAATCAGCAGACAAATTCTTTTTAAAGAAAGTTCTCTTTCATCTGACTAAAAAGAAGGAACACATTTAAACCAAAACAGGAACTACTCTGGCAATATATGTGTAAAAAAATAAGCACCCTATGGGGTTCTTTTTAAATTAGCCAGAGCACACAGAGGACTCTTTGAAAAGAAAGCTCTGGGGGGGAAATATTTTTCTTGATTTCATAAACACTCATTGTTTAATAATCTGAAGAAAGTCCAGAGCTATGATTAAGTTCCCCCACCTCCTAAAGGGATGAGTTCCTTTAAGTCACCTCCTCTCCCATCCATCCCCAACCCCCTGCTCTATTTAGGGAAGTAACTTGAAAACCTGCCTATCAGGGAAGCAACAATTGACCCAGCAGGTCCTAGTTTTCAAACTGAATACACACAGGCAAGGCTACGCCCCACACTTATGGCACAAGAAGCTGAGTTCTGCCTAGTTGCTTCCACAGTGTACTAATAAGTTGTTTGAATTTCATGAGCAGTGCATAACCGACTCCAGCTTATTTTGCTGCTTTTTTAAAAAAAGAGCGACTTCAAGGACATCTACCCTCCCCAACCTCTTTCCCACACCTAAGGCCATCATATAATTTCATTCAGGACACTCAGAACCACCTGAATCTTGGACTTCCCTGGTGGCACAGTGGTTAAGAATCCGCCTGCCAATGCAGGGGACATGGGTTCAAGCCCTAGTCCGGGAAGATCCCACATGCTGTGGAGCAACTAAGCCCATGCACCACAACTATTGAGCCTGTGCTCTAGAGCCTGTGAGCCACAACTACTGAAGTTCACGTGCCTAGAGCCCATGCTCCACAACAAGAGAAGCCACCTCAATGAGAAGCCCAAGCATCGCAACGAAGAGTAGCCCCCACTCGCTGCCACTAGAGAAAGCCCGCACACAGCAATGAAGACCCAACACAGCCAAAAGTAAATTAATTAATTAAAACAAAAAAAGGAACCATCTGAGCCTGGTTGTAGCTTCCATTCTTAGCAATTGTTCAGGTATGGCCAAAGATGTGCTATTTATATATTTTTCTGGACTTACTACAATGAGAAAAGTTATATCTTCAACACAATCAAAATAAAATTACTCAAAATTGAGGTAACTTGATGTGAAGCAAATATCTAACAGATTTTTAAATTTTTTTATGTTAACTTTTAATTTTATATTAGAGTATAGTTTATTAACAATGTTGTGTTAGTTTCAGGTATACAGCAAAGTGATTCAGTTACACATATACATGTATCTACTCTTTCTCAAATTCTTTTCCCACTTAGGTTGTTACATAATAACAGATTTTTTAAATAAATAAATAAAAGGCCTAATATGCCATGTAAAGAAAGTAGAAAGAATTTTTACCAGGAATCTGGGTTTGGAGAACATTCCTGTAAATAAGCCATATATTTACTTTGGAGCTTCGTGGAGTCCAGGAAAAAGAGAAACACAACAAAGTATTTTGCTCTTGCTAACTAAAAAAAAAAGGACTCTATTCCCCCAAAATTGTATTAGCATTAAATTCTGATAAATTTATCAATTTATAACATAGAACAATTTTACATACTTACATAAAACGTTCAGGGAAACATGCTTCAGGTAGTGCATTCTTAATTTGACCCTCCCAACAAGAGCTGAGAATAAGTTCACTGTTAAACTGTCTGATGTATGAGTGTTCTGTGGTGTTCATAAGTTCATTCCACAAGTTTGATTGATAAATAAGGTACTGGCTGGAGACCATCAAGATGGCGGAGGTGTTAAGATGTGGAGATCACCTTCTTCCCCACAAATACATCAGAAGCACGTCTACATGTGGAACGGCTCCAACAGAATACCTACTGAATGCTGGCAGAAGACCTAAGACTTCCCAAAAGGCAAGAAACTCCCCATGTACCTGGGTAGGGCAAAAAAAAAAAGAAAAAACAGAGACAAAAAAATAGGGATGGGACCTACACCTCTGGGAGGGAGCTGTGAAGGAAGAAAAGTTTCCACACGCTAGGAAGCCCTTTCACTGGCGGAGACGGTGGGTGGCAGGGTGCGGGAAGCTTCAAAGCCACGGAGGAGAGCACAGCAACAGGGGTGCAGTGGGCAAAGCAGAGAGATTCCCGCACAGAGGATCGGTGCCGACCAACATTCGCCAGCCTGAGAGGCTTGTCTGCTCACCCACCAGTGCAGGTGGGGGCTGGGAGCTGAGGCTCAGGCTTCGGAGGTCAGATCCCAGGGAGAGGACTGGGGTTGGCTGCGTGAACATGGCCTGAAAGGGGCTAGTGCACCACAGCTACCTGGGAGGGAGTCTAGGAAAAAGCCTGGACCTGCCTAAGAGGGAAGATACCATTGTTTCAGGGTGCACAAGGAGAGGGGATTCAGAGCACTGCCTAAACGAGCTCCAGATACAGGCGCAAGCCGCGGCTATCAGTGCGGACACCAGAGACGGGCATGAAACGCTAAGGCTGCTGCTGTGGCCACAAAAAAGCCTGTGTGCAAGCACAGGTCACTATCCACACCGCCCCTCTCGGAAGGAAGCCTGTGCAGCCCACCACTGCCAGGGTCCCATGATCCAGGGACAACTTCCCTGGGAGAACGCACGGCGCGCCTCAGGCTGATGCAACGTCACTCTGGCCTCTGCCGCCGCAGGCTCACCCCGCATTCCGTAACCCTCCCTCCCCCACGGCCTGAGCGAGCCAGAGCCCCGAATCAGCTGCTCCTTTAACCCTGTCCTATGTGAGCGAAGAACAGACACCCTCAGGTGACCTAATGCAGAGGCGGGGCCAAATCCAAAGCTGAACCCCAGGAGCTGTGGGAACAAAGAAGAGAAAGGGAAATCTCTCCCAGCAGCCTCAGGAGCCGTGGATTAAATCTCCACAACCAACTTGATGTACCCTGCATCTCTGGAATACCTGGATAGACAATGAATCTTCCCAAAATTGAGACAGTGGACTTTGTGTGATTTTGTCAGTATAACTTTGCTTTTACCATTTGTCCTATGGTTCTGTCTGTCCGTTTTTTGTTTTTGTTTCTGTTTTTCTTTTAGTATAGTTTTTTAGCACTTATTATCATTGGTGGATTTGTTTTTTGGTTTGGTTGCACTCTTCTTTCTTTTTTTAATACTTCTTAATTTTTTTTAATGATTAATAATCATTTTTTATTTTATTAACTTTATTTTATTTTTCTTTCTTTCTTTCTTTTTTTCTCCCTTTTCTTCTAAGCTGTGTGAATGACAGGGTCTTGGTGCTCTGGCCGGGTGTCAGGCCTGAGCCTCTGAGATGGGAGACCTGAGTTCAGGACATTGGTCCACCAGAGACCTCCTGGCTCCACGTAATATCAAACGGCAAAACCTCTCCCAGAGATCTCCGTCTCAATGCTAAGACCCAGCTCCACTCAAAGACCAACAAGCTACAGTACTGGACACTCTATGCCAAACTAGCAAGAGAGGAACACAATCCCACCCATTAGCAGAGAGGCTGCCTAAAATCATAATGTCACAGACACCCCAAACACACCACCAGACATGATCCTGCCCACCAGAAAGACAAGATCCAGCCTCATCCACCAGAAACAGGTACCAGTCCCCTCCACCAGAAAGCCTACACAACCCACTGAACCAACCTTAGCCACTGGGGGCAGACACCAAAAACAACCGGAACTACGAACGTATAGCCTGCGTAAAGGAGACCCCAAACACAGTAAGTTAAGCAAAATGAGAAGACAGAGAAACACACAGCAGATGAAGGAGCAAGGTAAAAACCCACCAGACAGAACAAATGAAGAGGAAATAGGCAGTCTACCTGAAAAAGAATTCAGAGTAATGATAGTAAAGATGATCTAATATCTTGGAAATGGAATGGAGAAAATACAAGAAACGTTTAACAAGGACCTAGAAGAACTAAACAGCAAACAAACAATGATGAACAACACAATCAATGAAATTTAAAATTCTCTAGAAGGAATCAATAGCAGAATAACTGATGCAGAAGAATGGATAAGTGACCTGGAAGATAAAATATTGGAAATAACTATCACAGAGCAGAATAAAGAAAAAAGGATGAAAAGAATTGAGGACAGTCTCAGAGACCTCTGGGACAACATTAAATGCACCAACATTTGAATTACAGGGGTCCCAGAAGAAGAAGAGAAAAAGAAAGGGACTGAGAAAATATTTGAAGAGATTATAGTTGCAAACTTCCCTAATATGGTAAAGTAAATAGTCACCCAAGTCCAAGAAGCACAGAGAGTCCCATACAGGATAAATCCAAGGAGAAACACGCCAAGACACATATTAATCAAACTATCAAAAATTAAATACAAAGAAAAAATATTAAAAGCAGCAAGGGAAAAACAAGAAATGACATACAAGGGAATTCCCATAAGGTTAACAGCTGATCTTTCAGCAGAAACTCTGCAAGGCGGGAGGGAGTGGCAGGACATATTTAAAGTGATGAAAGGGAAAAACCTACAATCAAGATAACTCTACCCAGCCAGGATCTCATTCAGATTCAACGGAGAAATCAAAACCTTTGCAGACAAGCAAAAGTTAAGAGAATTCAGCACCACCAAACCAGCTTTACAACAAATGCTACAGGAACTTCTCTAGGCAGGAAACACAAGAGAAGGAGAAGACCTACAATAACAAACCCAAAACAATTAAGAAAATGGTAATAGGAACATACATATTGATAACTACCTTAAATATAAATGGATTAAATGCTCCAACCAAAAGACGTAGACTGGCTGAATGGATACAAAAATAAGACCCATACATATGCTATCTACAAGAGACCCATTTCAGACCTAGGGACACATACAGACTGAAAGTGAGGGAATGGAAATAGATATTCCATGAAAATGGAAATCAAAAGAAAGTTGGAGTAGCAATTCTCATATCAGACTAAATAGCCTTTAAAGTAAAGACTATGACAAGAGACAAAGAAGGACACTACGTAATGATCAAGAGATCAACCCAAGAAGAAGATATAACAATTGTAAATATTTATGCACCCAACATAGGAGTACTCAATACATAAGGCAAATGCTAACAGCCATAAAAGGGGAAATCAACAGCAACACAATCATAGTAGGGGACTTTAACACCCCACTTTCATGAATGGACAGATCATCCAAAATGAAAATAAATAAGGAAACAAAAGCTTTAAATGATACGTTAAACAAGATGGACTTAATTGATATTTATAGGACATTCCATCCAAAAACAACAGAATACACTTTTTCTCAAGTGCTCATGGAACATTTTCCAGGATAGATCATATCTTGGCTCACAATCAAGCCTTGGTAAATTTTAAAAAATTGAAATTGTATGAAGCATCTTTTCCGACCACAACGCTATGAGACCAGATATCAATTACAGGAAAAAACCTGTAAAAAATACAAACACATGGAGGCTAAACAATACACTACTAAATAACCAAGAGATCACTGAAGAAATCAAAGAGGAAATCAAAAAATACCTAGAAACAAATGACAATGAAAACACAATGATCCAAAACCATGGGATGCAGCAAACGCCATTCTAAGAAGGAAGTTTATAGCAATACAATCCTACCTCAAGAAACAAGAAACATCTCAAAAAAGCCACCTAACCTTACACCTAAAGCAATTAAAGAAAGAACAAAAAAACCCCAAAGTTAGCAGAAGGAAAGAAATCATAAAGATCAGATCAGAAATAAATGAAAAAGAAATGAAGGAAACGATAGCAAAGATCAATAAAAGTAAAAGCTGGTTCTTTGAGAAGATAAACAAAATTGATAAACCATTAGCCAGACACATCAAGAAAAAAGGGAGAAGACAAATCAATAGAATTAGAAATAAAAAAGGAGAAGTAACAACTGACACTGCAGAAATACAAAGGATCATGAGAGATTACTACAAGCAACTATATGCCAATAAAATGGACAACCCGGAAGGAATGCAGAATCTTCTGAGACTGAACCAGGAACAAATAGAAAATTTAAACAGACCAATCACAAGCACGGAAATTGAGACTGTGATTAAAAATATTCCAACAAAAGCCCAGGACCAGATGGCTTCACAGGCAAATTGTATCAAACATTTAGAGAAGAGCTAACACCTATCCTTCTCAAACTCTTCCAAAATAGAGAGGGAGGAACACTCCCAAACTCATTCTACAAGGCCACCATCACCCTGATACCAAAAGCAGACAATGATGTCACAAAGAAAGAAAAGTAAAGGCCAATATCACTGATAAACATAGATGCAAAAATCCTCAATAAAATACTAGCAAACAGAATCCATCAGCACACTAAAAGGATCATACACCCTTGATAAAGTGGGGTTTATCCCAGGAATGCAAGGATTCTTCAATATATGCAAATCAATCAATGTGATACACCATATTAACAAATTGAAGGAGAAAAACCATATGATCATCTCAATAGATGCAGAGAAATCTTTCAGTAGAATTCAACACCCACTTATGATAAAAACCCTTCAGAAAGTAGGCATAGAGGGAACTTTCCTCAACATAATAAAGGCCATACATGACAAACCCACAGCCAACATCATTGTCAATGATGAAAAACTGAAACCATTTCCTCTAAGATCAGGAAAAAGACAAGGCTGTCCACTCTCACCACTATAATTCAACGTAGTTTTGGAAGTTTTAGCCACAGCAATCAGAGCAGAAAAAGAAATAAAAGGAATCCAAACTGGAAAAGAAGAAGTAAAGCTTTCAGTGTTTGCAGGTGACATGATACTATACATAGAGAATCCAAAAGATGCTGCCAGAAAACTACTAGAGCTAATCAATGAATTTGGTAAAGTAGCAGGATACAAAATTAATGCACAGAAATCTCTTGCAGTCCTATACACTAATGATGAAAAATCTGAAAGAGAAATTAAGTAAACATTTACCATTTACCAGTGCAACAAAAAGAATAAAATACCTAGGAATAAATCTACCTAAGGAGACAAAAGACCTGCATGAATAAAACTATAAGACAGTGATGAAAGAAACTAAAGATGATACAAACAGATCAGAGATATACCATGTTCTTGGACTGGAAAAATCAACATTGTGAAAATCACTATACTACCCAAAGTAATCTACAAATTCAAAGCAATCTCTATCAAACTACCATGGCATTTTTCACAGACCTAGAACAAAAAATTTCACAATTTGTATGGAAACACAAAAGACCCCAAATAGCCAAACCAACCTTGAGCAAGAAAAATGGAGCTGGAGGAATCAGGCTCCTGGACTTCAGACTATCGTATAAAGCTACAGTAATCAAGACAGTAGGGTACTGGCACAAAAACAGAAATATAGATCAATGGAACAGGATAGAAAGCCCAGAGATAAACCCACACACATATGGTCACCTTATTTTTGATAAAGGAGGCAAGAATATACAATGGAGAAAAGACAGCCTCTTCAATAAGTGGTGCTGGGAAAACTGGACAGCTCCATGTAAAAGAATGAAATTAGAACACTCTTTAACACCATACACAAAAATAAACTCAAAATGGATTTAAAGACCTAAATGTAAAGCCAGACACTATAAAACTCTTAGAAGAAAACATAGGCAGAACTCTCTATGACATAAATCACAGCAAGATCCCTTTTGACCCACCTTCTAGAGAAATGGAAATAAAAACAAAAATAAACAAATGGGACCTAATGAAACTTAACAGCTTTTATACAGCGAAGGAAACCATAAATAAGATGAAAAGACAACCCTCAGAATGGGAGGAAAATATTTTCAAATGAAGCAACTGACAAAGGATTAATTTCCAAAATTTACAAGCAGCTCATGCAGGTCAATAACAAAAAAACAAACAACCCAATCCAAAAATGGGCAGAAGATCTAAATAGACATTTCTCCAAAGAAGATATACAGATTGCCAACAAACACATGAAAGGATGCTCAACATCACTAATCATTAGAGAAATGCAAATCAAAACTGCAATGAGGTATCACCTCACACCGGTCAGATGGCCATCATCAAAAAATTTACAAACAATAAATGGTGGAGAGGGTGTGGAGAAAAGGGAACCCTCTTGCACTATTGGTGGGAATGTAAATTGATACAGCCACTATGGAGAACAGTATGGAGGTTCCTCAAAAAACTAAAAATAGAACTACCATATGATCCAGCAATCCCACTACCAGGCATATACCCTGAGAAAACCATGATTCAAAAAGAGTCATGTACCACAATGTTCATTGCAGCTCTATTTACAATAGCCAGGACATGGAAGCAACCTAAGTGTCCATCGACAGATGAATGGATAAAGAAGATGTGGCACATATATACAGTGGAATATTACTCAGCCATAGAAAGAAATGAAGTTGAATCATTTGTAGTGAAGTTGATGGACCTAGAGTCTGTCATACAGATTGAAGTAAGTCAGAAAAAAACAAATACCGTATGCTAACACATATATATGGAATCTAAAAAAAAAAAAATCGTTCTGATGAACCTAGTTGCAGGACAGGAATAAAGACGCAGACGTAGAGAATGGACTTGAGGACATGGGGAGGGGGAAGGGTAAGCTGGGACAAACTGAGAGAGTGGCATGGACATATATACACTACCAAATGTAAAATAGATAGCTAGTGGGAAACAGCCACATAGCACATGGAGATCAGCTCAGTGCTTTGTGACCACCTAGAAGGGTGGCATAGGAAGTGTGGGAGGGAGACGCAAGAGGGAGGAGATATGGGGATATATGTATATGTATAGCTGATTCACTTTGTTATAAAGCCGAAACTAACACACCATTGTAAAGCAATTATACTCCAATAAAGATGTTTAAAAAATAATAATAATAAGGTACTGACTAAGCCCTGAAGATCCATCCACAAACAGAACAGACCTGTCCCACACTTTATGGAATGTGGTAGGAATACTGAAATTAAGTAAATAGTGTAAGTATATATTTGCCATTTTGAAAATTGGTGTAAAAGAGAAATACAGGCACTATTAAAGTCTAATTTAGATGATGGGACAGAAGGACAATCAGAATAGTCTTTCCTACAGCAGCAAAAAGTCAGAGATCTGAAAATGAGTACGAATTAACCTGGATGGGACCTGAGGGGATGAGAATTGCTCTCCAGACTAATGAAACGAATTTACAAAGAGGACACGGGTTTGCCCAAAGCAGAATCCTGTGGTCCTTACAGGGAGAGTAAGAGAGAGACCAAAGGTAAGACTGGAAAAGTATGTGAGGCTAGAACCTGAGGCACCTTGTAAATTGCATTTAAGGTGTATTTAAGATGTTAATCTTATCCAAAGAATAACTAGGAAATCACCCAAGAGTTTTAAGCATATTAAGAGTTACACCTAGGGCTTCCCTTGTGGTTCAGGGGTTAAGAATCCGTCTGCCAATACAGAGAACACGGGTTCGAGCCCTGGTCCAGGAAGATCTCACATGTCGCGGAGCAACTAAGCCCGTGCGCCACAACTACTGAGCCTGCACTGTAGAGCCCGCGAGCCACAACTACTGAGCCCGCCTGCTACAACTACTGAAGCCCGTGTGCCTAGAGCCAGTGCTCTGAAAGAAGAGAAGCCACCGCAATGAGAATCCCGTGCACCACAGTGAAGAGTAGCCCCTGCTCGCCACATCTAGAGAAAGCCCGTGCGCAGAAACAAAGACCCAATACTGCCAAAAATAAATAAATTTTTAAAAATAATTGAGACATTTTGAAAAAAAAAAAAAGAAAAGTTACACCCATTAAGCACCAGGGCAATGAGAATTTTGGTATCATTATAAAAATTAAAAACTGAAGATCCATTCCTAAGGCGCTCTATTCCTTATTTGCTTTATAAGAGAGCTATAAGAAAGGGGACTTCCCCAGTGGTCCAGTGGGTAAGACTCTGTGCTCCCAATGTAGGGGTTCCATCCCCGGTCAGGGAACTAGATCCCACAGGCATGCCACAACTAAGAGTCCGCATGGCGCAACTAAGACCCCGCACAGCCAAAATAAATAATAAATAAATATTTTTTAAAAAAAGAGAGCTATAAGAAAATATATAACCATGGCCACATCTCTTAAGAAGCTTCTTTAGATCTGCTCAAATATTCAATAATACTTGAAACCCTAGAAATCTAGATCAGGATGGGCAAACTTTTTAAAATAAAGAGCTAGATAGTACATATTTTTGACTTTGTGGGCTAGAGGATCTTTTGTCACATGTATTCAACTCTGCTATTGTAGTGTAGAAGCAGCCATCAACAATGTGAGCATGGCTGTGATCCCATAAAAAAACAGGAGGTAATGGATTTAGCCCTTGGGCAATACTTTGCCAATCCTTGACCTAGATCAAGCAGCATCAAAGAGAGTTCAGTATGGAAGATTTTGGAGGATATAGTAAACATCTAAGTAAACAAACCTTTAATGGGATAGCTGTATTTCCTTGGGACTTTGATTTTGTAGAAGACTGTGCTGTGATGGGACCATAAATAAGGGACAAAAGGCACCTTCTGTGAGCTGAACAAATTGACCCTGTGAACGGAATTATCATCTGTGTAGACTGTGAGAAATATAAGCTCCTTAGAGGCAGGGATTTGTGTCTGTTTTCTTCAGTTTTTTCTTTTTAACCCCTAGCTGAATCCATGGATCCTCAAGTTTTGTTTATAGAATAATATGCTAATAGCTAATAACAGATGTACCTCACCAAATGAATGTTCAGTTAATGATTTTTTACCAATATAATTCTTAAAAAACTCATATCACTTTTGGGCAACTTTGTTTTATGCCCGGTATAAAGAAAAGTTTCACCCAAAACACACTAAATACATGTAGTACTAGAAATTGTGTCAATATTATGATCTCAGGCAAAGAAAGAGTTTTTTGTAGTCAGAGTATTATGGGGAACAAATTTATATTGGAACAAACTGCTCTGTTTGGATGAAGGCAAACATGTTTGCTTTGCCTGTGGATACCAAGCAAGAGGTGAAGACATAGCATCTTCATTTCTTACAACACTTTGGTCGTTGTGTGCATGTGTTTTGCTTTTATTTTTGCTCTAGAGATAAATTTTTAAGCTTATTTTAAGTGAAATTTGACCTCGATAATAATGAGCCCCCAAAAGATCAAAAAGTCTATGAAGAAAATGGTGCACAAAGCATAATGAGCTTTCCAACGCCAAACTCCCTCACTCCTTCCTTGTACATATTGGGTTGGCCAAAAAGTTCGTTCAGGTATTTCATACCATCTCATGGAAAAATCCGAACGAACTTTTTGCCCAAGCCAATGTACCACCCACTATCCAGTTATCTCTTCTTCCTTTGGTGAATACAATAAACCTTCACTGGATTACTTGTTTGCTTACTTTCAAATTCTTTATTATTGCTCATACAAACTTACTTTTATTACGTATGTGTGTGTGTGGATATATAGGATATATATCCTATATATATTTAAATCTTTGAAAATTGTTTGGGTGTCTTAGGTTAGAATGTAAGATGTAATACATAATAAATTTTCCCATTAAAATTAACAGCTATTTTTTTTAATTTAAAGACAGCTGGGCTTATAGAAATGAATTAACATTGTTAACCAAGGTATAGGGCAATTAGTTTTCCTTTCAGCGTAATGTATTTTAATTTATGAATTTATAAAAAATATTGTTCTGAGAAGGAGTTCATAGACCTAAGCTAAAGGGGTCCATGGCACAAAAAAGAGCCTCTGGGTCTAGATCCTAGAATAGTGTGTCTTACATATAGTAAGGGCTCAGAAAATATTTCTTGAATACCAAATCATCTTTAACCCATATCAACAATATTGGTTCTATTAAAAAGACACTAAACTATTCAGACAAAAATTATTTGAAAAGCGTCGTGGTGGTGCCTATGGCATGAAATACCTTCCCTTTTCAATAGGAAAAGATGCTGAGCTGGCTGTTTCTTATGGCAGGGAGACATAAGGGAGGCTAAATCTGCATCAAATATTTAAATAGATGCTTCAAAGGACAGTTGAAGACAAAGAATGTTTTTAATCACATTTGGGATTAGAATTTGTTCAAAGCAATCCATAACTACCCAGCATTGTGACTATTTTGCTCACCAGTATATCCACAGCTCTTAACACAGTGCTTGGTAAACAGTGGCATCAATACGTATTTGAGGAATGAATGAACCCTGCTTGAGATTCTGTGGCAGTAAAAGCTCTAAGGGAAGATTAAAAACCTTGAATCAATATCAGAATCATATGGCTTGGTTAAGTGGTACCTGTCTATGGAATCAAAGATTGATGAGAGATCAATAAATATTGCAGGAGTCTTCAGTTATTTTTAACTGTATCTACCCCCAAACCTCCCACAGATTAAAAGGCACCAAAAAAGGTCAGCAATAGAATAGTGGTGCTTTAAATGCTCCTTTTTCATGCAGGGTGATAAACAGAGAAGTCAGATCTGCAACTCATTAAGAAGCAAGCATGCAAACGTGGAATGCTGAGAGACCGTGGAGCTGACTGACTGATGGAAGGTGGCACAGTAGAAGGTTGCCCTTTTTGTAGTGGTAGATATTGTGACTCTGTCCTCGGGGAGTTGAGTAAAGAACTTTGCAGAGATTTGAGCTCACCATTCAGAACAGGACCTGGAGAGCTAGGGCAGCCGAAGATTTTACCCTGGGGACTTCTGCATCTGGGAACAGTTAATTGGCTAAGGCTTAATGAGTCAGGTTTGTCAATTCTTAAGACAGCATGCTGGAGACGCAAGAGGGAAGAGATATGGGAACATATGTATATGTATAACTGATTCACTTTGTTGTGAAGCAGAAACTGGCACACCATTGTAAAGCAATTATACTCCAATAAAGATGTAAAAAATAAATAAATAATTAAAAACAAAAAAAAGAATGCCTTTTAAAAGAATGAGGTAGAGCCTTATACTACTGGTTTGGAGTTCTTCTGCAGCATTTTAAGTAAAGAAAGCAAACTGAAGAAGAATAAAATAAAAACATCATGGTAAACATGTAGTATTTATTTGTGTATGTATGTGTGTGTACATATAAACAAACATACACACACACAAGTATCAAAGGACTACATGTGCATAAGAAAAAGTCTAAGGTTAACATCAAATGTGTACTACTCTGAGGGGTATGTTTGGAGAGGTGGGGATTTATTTATTTTATATAGTCCTGAATAATGGCTTTCCAGATGCGAGTTAGACTTCTACGTTATATACAAAATAAAGTCCACTTGGACTACATTACTAAAATAAAAACCAGAAGAAGAAAAGTTTAAAAATGTGCAGATAGATCCACAAGAGTAGGGATGGGTGGGAAAACTTTCTTAAGGAAGTCAGGAAGATAAGCATCATAAAGAAAAGATGAACACATCTGACAAAAAAAAAAAGTTTCAGTACAAGAAACATCATAAACAAAGCTGATACAAATGATAAGTAAAAAGGAAAAAAAAATTGGCGATGTGACAAAAAAGAGTGTTGTTTTTTTTAATTTTAATTAATTTATTTTTGGCTGTGCCTGTGACATGTAGGATCTTAGTTTCCCGACCAGAGATCAAACCGGTGCCCCCTGCAGTGGGAGCGTGGAGCCCTAACAACTGGACCACCAGGGATCATTACCCGAAGAGATTATTACTAATATTAAATATATAATAAAAAATTAAAATGTAATACATTAATATCGTCACACAAATAACTACTACAAGTTGAAAAAAAATTAACGAGAGAAAAATAGGCAAAATATAGGAACAGGAAATGTATTAGAGAACAAAGTAAAGTGGATAATAAATATAGTAGAAGATACCAATCTTACCAGTAGTCAGAAAAACGCAAAACAAAACAATATGCCATTTAATACCTATCAGATTGATGAATATTAAAAAGGTTAATGATGTCCAGTGCTCATGTGGTTATAGGAAATCTTTTCGGAAAGTAACTGGTAGAATTTATTCATTAAAAATAGGCTTACACTTTGACATCTCACTTTTGACAATCTCTTATAGACTCCATGTAACACAGAAGGCAACATACTAACCGAGAAATTCTCACTTCTATAAATGTTGTCCTTTTCCTGAGTTCACCACCAGAGTTGAGTATAGTCCTTTGCAGAGAACAGAGCTAACTCAGGATAAGTTTAAAGCAAAACTGATCACCTATACCCCTAAGAGATGGAGATAAGTAGGAATGTCTACATACTAGATAATTAGGGGTTATCTACACAGCATTTCCGTTCTGGGAAATCCCTCAAATACTCCCTCATTTCCTTATTCTCCCAGGGCTCCACTGCTGTAGGAGCAGCCATAACTGGGTGCCTGAGTTGGCCAAGGGCTCCATTCACAGGGATTTGGGGACCTGGAAACACTGGAACTGGTGGTCTCTCTCCTACAGTTGTATGTGTTGCAAGTAAAATCATGAATCCTTTGGCAGTCAGTTTTTCTTCTACATGTGAAGAATACAGAGAGAGAGAGAAGAGAAACAGACATGAAAGGCATAGAGAACAACCTAAGGATATTTAAGCTTCTGACTTGAGTTGCTCCAGAGGACTCGACTGCATTCTGGCCTTTCCTGTGACTTGGTTATTCACCTTCTCCTTAGATTCGGTGAGAGATCTCCAAAGTCTTCCAGTAAGTTCCATTTTTTGCTTAAGCTAATTTAACTTGTCATTATCCCTTGCAACCAATAGAAACCTAAATAACAAAGTTTTCCTATTAAATAATTAGCTTCTTGATAAGAACATGAAATATTCTCCCCTGCCATGGACCTTGAGCTAACAATTACAAGTATTAAGTGAAAGCTGATATACATCCTCCTCATTCCACTCAAGCTCTGTTTTTTTTTTGGCATGTGGGATCTTAGTTCTCTGACCAAGGGATTGAACCTGAGCCCCCTGCACTGGAAGCGCGGAGTCTTAACCACTGGACCGCCAGGGAAATCCCTATTCCACTTGTGCTCTGCCCTAAAGCTCATGCCTACCTTGCTCAATTCTACTTCTTAAGACTGACTTTTTCGGGAAAGAAGGGAAAAAGAAAAAGGAAGCTTCTTAGAGTTTCCTACAGAACATCAAGTATGCACAACAGGCATACGGTTAGAGATCAGACAAGCAAGTTCCTGACTCTGTTAGTCTACTGTCATACTGCTAAACACCAGGAAACACTGTGCTGGTCTGAGCTATTATACTTATATATTATAATTATGTATGTAAAATGTATAATTATGTATATATAATACATATAATCATATAGATAATATATAGTTACATATTATATTTAAACTGTTTTTATTCTTAATTGTATATTTAAAAATTTATATTCACAATGGTTTTTAAAGCAGGAACTGCAAGAAACTCTGATGTGGAAATACATCCTAATTAGAAGCATAGATTTGATTGCATGAAACTTTAAAACTTCTAGCCACCAAAGCCCACTATGAACAAAAGGAAAAAGACTAATGACAACTAAGCAAAAATATTTTTTAAGGTTTAACAGAGTTGACTTTCTTTCTTTCTTTCTTTCTTTCGTTGCATGGGGTCTTAGTTGCAGCAGGTGGGCTCCTTTGTTGCGGCTCCAGGGCTCCTTAGTTGCAGCTCACCAGCTCCTTAGTTGTGGCATGCGAACTCTTAGTTATGGCATGCATGTAAGGCCCTTAGTTACGGCATGCATGTGGGGTCTAGTTCCCTGACCAGGGATCGAACCCGGGTCCCCTGCATTGGGAGCTCACCAATGCCCCACCAGGGAAGTCCCCAGTGTTGATATTCTTGATGGGTTGGCCTAGAAAGAATGAATAAAGAGCTGGCATTGTCTGTTTCCCATTCACCTAAAAGAGCCAGTGTCCAGTGGCATATATCCTGCATTAACATTACATAAAGTGGCAAGAATTAGGTGGCTAGTAGATAATCGCACCTAAAAAGATTCCTTTCAGAGCCTGTCCTCTGCCTGAAGAGATCAAATAGGAAGCTAGCATTATATCTCAATATGATAAACAACACAGAAAAACCAATTTAACACACAGACACATACAAGAAATGGGCAAAGGATATGAAGAGATAATTCCCAAATGAAATTGAATGATGAGGGAGGGAGGGAGGAAGAAGCAGAAAGGGAAGAACAGTAGGGACCATAGTACTTGCTGGAGACCTTGCCATGAACAGCCTCTGGGGCATTTTTCTTCTGGCAGTTTCCAGAGCTTTAGGGCTATTTGCACTTCTCCCCAGAAGTGTAATTTAGTCTGTGGTCTTCCTAAATTACCTGGATGGATTTTTTTTTTTTTCACACAGCGTAGCATGCAGGATCTTAGTTCCCTGACCAGAGAACAAACCCGTGTCCCCTGAAGTGGAAGTGGGGATTCTTAACCACTGGACCACCAGGGAAGTCCCCTGGATGAATATTTTTAACCTGGGTCTTTAGGGTTCTCTGGCAGGCCTTCTTCCTGACAAGAAGCATAGGAAGGAAGGCTGCAGAAATACCTTTCGGGCAGACACTATTCTCTGAGGTGCTACTTCCTCTTCCCCATCGTTAAAAGTGAACTATTAAAGGAAGATTAAAATAAGCTAAAAATTTAATTAACAAAGTAATGAGATCATCAGAACCCGCAGATATAATCAAAACAGTACAGATCCACACCCCGCCAGGCCTAAATCAGAAATAATTAAAAGCAATGTGACTTATCCTGAGCAGCAGATAAGACATACAGGCAGGGGCATTTCTTAATCAGGTTACAAGGCAAGGTCCTTAATGCCTCAAGTCTCAGGCCTGAGAACTCTTTGACTGCCCTAAAAGCTTACTCATTCTGATTTACTTGTAGGTTAGCACAGCCTCATTTGAAAGTTTTAAGCTGTTTGCAAGTCCTCTGAACTCTTCCTTAATCCCTAAAAAGTCACATGCAGATTTCAGAACTATAGAGCCCTTGTGTGTTTCCCTAAAAAGTGGGGTTTACATACCAGTAGTACAAACAGCCCTCCTATTTCAGATTCTGCTCTTGGGGAATAATCATCTGGTTGACACCCCATTTCCCTGTGCAGCCAAATGTCAGGTCCATAAATGACTTCTTTATGGTGTTAAAAGAAAAACTGAGGCATATTACACATATTAAGAGTTTATTTGATCAAAAGTCCATTGAAACCAGGCAGCAACAAACCAGAAGTGGCCAGAAGTGCTCCAACTACAGGAGCCTGGGGAAAGAATTTTATAGAGAAAAGGAAGAAGCAAAGCAAGGCAATTCTTTGAGTAACTACAGTGTAAGCATTATTTGGGACAAGCCTAGCTGGTTGTTTGTGATTCGTTGTCCTTAGGTTTCTGTTTCTTAAGCATGAGGCATTTACATTCTTAGGTTTTTGTTTGCTTATGTAGGCTGTTGAGGCCTCATCTAATGGCCTCCTTGTTTAATTAATCTAACAATGGACCAGGATATGGGTGTCATGGAATTTTTCAGTCTCTGTTACCTATCTCAGAGATGGCCATCCTAACCGGAAATATTCCAGCTTTTTCTGTGGACCACATCTCTTTAGAATGTTATAGAAAATCAGTTCACTACAGTGGGAGGTAATCGTATTAAAGTTATGAGCAAGAATAAACGATGTCCCAGAAGACAGCTTCCTTTGAAAGTGGCTCTGACATTTTGCTAGTCTGCAAGCACATTTCAAAGCAGCTGCATGTCAAACTACCATGGAAATGGCTGATTTCAGATATTATAGTGATAACGTATTTCAATTACATTTAGATTACAAAATGATATCCGTTGGCATGATGCTCTACCTGTAAAAGTGCTGCCTTAAATAAACTACATATTTGGTGTTCACCTCCCTCTGTGTAACTATGGTATCTGTTGTGCTCAGAACAGCCAATTCTGTCAGAGAGGAGCTAATCCAAAATCTCGGGCTTCACTTGAGCCCTTCTAAATCCTACCAGAGTGTAAGCAGGTGAAACAATGGAAATGACATCCAAATCAGTTGTTCTGCCTATAATGTTCTTCTTTGCTTTTTAGAGGAGAAGGTTAAAATTTAGGTTTAAGTTATTTATAGACTTTAGTCTTTCCTGCATTGTTGCCACAGAGAATCTGGAGAATCTGTGCTCGGTAATTACCAACATTATCCTCATTTAGTTTCCTTTCAGAAAGTAAAAGACAAACCTAGACCCAGGATAGGTGATAGGCAAACTAGACCTACAGGATTTGTTCTGTTGAAAAACAAAGTAAAAAATTCACATCAGTGAGATAAAGGGAAGAAAACAAACGTTCTCCAGACGCTACCAGTATTATGTGGGGTTGCAATGGCTGAGGTGTCCCGTTCGGCTGAAAGGGTTGGTGTCAGATGGGAGCAAGCCAGTGCAGCCTGGCAGGGATGGTTTCCTAGGGAGCCTTTACCATTTCCCTCTGTGATCAGGATTATAGAATAAAGAAGACACTCTTCAAATCTGTTGATGTCACTAAATTTAAATGCTAATATATTTTATAGAGATGGGTTGGGGTAGGGGTAGGGTTACCAGATAAAATACAAGATGCCCAGGTAAGTCAGAATCAGATAAACAATCATTTTTTAGTATAAGTATGTCCCATGCAACATTTGAAACATCCTCATGCTAAAAAATGATTTGCTGTTTATCTGAAAATCAAATTGGACTGAGTGTCCTATGTTATTTTATTGCTGGATCTGGCAACTGTAGATAGGGGAGCTATGGAGGAAAGGAGCCTAAATAGTGATGCTCAGAGTGGTGAGCATCTCTTTTTTAGAACTCAAAATAATCCAATAAATCTGAAGAAACACTCAGGCTGCAACACAATGAAGTTGAGTGAGAGAAGAATGTAAGACAGAAAAGATAGGAAAACAATGAAAATTTTGGTTGTGAGCTCCTTAAGGGTAGTTTTCTTTTTAAATCATTTTTGTATTCCCAAGCTGCAACTTTCTCTTTTAGTTCGTGAGCATTACATTGTTTTTCGAATGAATGAACTCTTTCCATAAAGATGCCCTTACAGTGTTCTTAAAAATCATTGACTTTCTTTTGTAAGAAATGTGTGACACTTATCTATTCCTTAGGGAAAAGATCAAGGATTCCGCGTAGTGAGAAAATCCCCAGAGCCATTAAATAGTGCTCACCCAGTCCACAGGAGCTGAGGGCTACAAACTATCTATTTGAGAATCTACTCCCAGGATAACTTTCAAAACACTCTGAGTTTTTCCTAGAAAGAAGGAGAAAGAATTCAACCAACAAGTTCACCAGAAGGGATCCATCTTGAAAGGAAAAAATCAGGCAGCAGCCATCCTATAACCCTCTCAGTAAGGGAGTGAGGGCCTTTTAAGAGTTAAGCTTTTTAACTGCCCTATTGTTATTTTTGGAATCCTGCTATTGTTTCCCCACAGTGTTTTCCTGCAGTGATTGACAGGCAAACCCCTAAAATAAGAAGGATCAATGGGTCTGTCTGTAGAGTGACAACTTGGAAGAAGGCATTCAGAAGCTAGTCTGACATGGAAGGGGAGAAGTATAACTGCCACCCTAACCCCCCCCCCCCCCACCCCATTTCAATCTGACAGGGTGGGTCTGAGCCTAAAGATGGTAGGAGAATGGGCTTGGTTCCTAGGGAAGGGAGATGGGGATCTACCAAAAATCCACTGAAAACATTTGTAAATTGTACTTATGCATTATTTTGATGAGAAGGTCCATATCTTTTATCATATTTTAAAGGAATCATAAAGGTAGCTATGACTGAAGATTGGATAGGTAAAACTGGGCTTTGAAGGACAGTTGTGAAAACTCTGCTTGCTCTTGGAAGCAATAAGATGTCATTGTTGCATTTATTTTTCATGGCAGCCATATTGTTTCCTTACCATTTTCTTATTCTTAAAACAAAAAAAGGTTAACAAGTTTTAAGTATTTATTGACCTCTTTGAAAATCTTTGTGTTCCACTTGCCTATTCAGATATAGGCAAGTGTATAGGAAAGGGAAGCAAAAGGATGATGAAAAATTTTACCTGCTTCCCAATTCGTTCAATGTCAGTCCCCTCTGTTTAACTACCGCAGATTAAAAATTACTCTTTAGAGATACCAGGGCTTTCTGAAAGCAAAGGCATCTTCAATATAGCTCCAGAGCTTGGTTTTGGAGTGACAGAGCCTAAGCCAGCTCCTGCCAGTAGAAGTAGTTGTTGTAGAAATATAATAGAATCTTGTGACACACCTTGCACATATGCTTTTGTCTGAGGACACAGCCTCTATCATAGAAAACATAACACCTACACTCACCAAGAATCTAGGTGGGGTAGGAGGAGGTGAGGGTGAACTTCACAAAGTCTAGAGATAACACATTTGTCACATTCCAAGCGCTGAAAATAAGTGTTTTTGCACCTCTGAAGTTATTCTCGCAAAACGAGGTGCAATGACAAGTCAACATCTAGGTTTCAGTTACCACTTAGCTGCAGGGGAGTATTTTAAACTATTATATTTATGAAATTAGATTTATAAAAAAAAATTCCCTTAAAAGAAACATAACCATAAAGAGAGCTTAAATATCACCATGTATTGTGGCAATCTCTTGTCAATTACACAAATAATTCAGAAATCAGTGACATTCTGTTCTAGTGAATTAATAATCAGAAACAGATACATTTTGAAATATACTTCCCCATTTTAAATATACATGTATTTCTCAGAAGACTCAAGGTCAATGCTCTATTTTAAATTAAATGCTACAATCCAGGGTTCTAATTTGTTATCTGTTGATATTCATTTGCCTAGAATTTTGGATGCAACTCTATTAGTATTTGAAGTAAGTTGGTTGGGCACCCAATAAGTTGCCTAGTTCTGTGTAATCCAGAGGGAGAGTGGCCTGTCTGGCCAAGTCCATTTCTTCCTTCCCCTCATACACCTTCATCTGACATAGGTACTTTGAGTAGATGAGTAAAGAACTCGTGACAGATACAGGTTTTACTTCTTTCCGGGAGCCCTGTCTAACCACTTAGGGATAAAGCACCACTTTTTTTCTCTCTGTCACTATAGTTCCAGAGACCTATTTAGTGTGCATCTTTCTCAAAATATTATGAACTCTTTTAAGGAACTACCTTTGTGTCCCTGGGTCTGACACAAAGTAGCTACTCCCAAAATGTGGGTTGAGTAAATGGGTTGAAGTGAAAATAAGATAAACGGCACGGAATTGGAGGCGTTTGCAAATACCACCACTGTAGTGGGTTTAATACTATAGTGCCCTTCCCCAAATTAATTTCCACCCAGGACCTCAGAATGTGACTTTATTTGAAAATAAAGTCTTTACAGATGTAATTAGTTTAGGATCTCCAGATGAAATTATACTCGATTTGGGGTGGACTCTAAATCCAATGACTGGTGTCTTTATAAGAGAAAGGAGACAGAGATTGGAGACAGGCACACATAGGGAAGATGACCATGTGAAGACAGGGGCAGAGATTGGACTTATGCAGCCATAGACCAAAGAACACCAGGAACCACCAGAAGCTGGAAGAGTCAAGGAAGGATTCTCCTCCAAGGCCTTCAGAGGCTACATGGCTCTGCTGCAAGCTTGACTTTGGAATCCTGGCCTCCAAAATTGAGAAGGGCTAAATTTCTATTGTTTTAAGCCATCTAGTTTGTGGTAATGTGTCACGGCTGCCCTAGGAAACTAATTTACCACCATGTTGACTGCAGCTGTGATCCTAGATAATTGCAAAGCAACTACCAGCTCAGTTTCCCTTCTCACTTTCAAAGAATTAAGAAAACATATATTAGATTGAGTGAGTGCATAATATCATATTCTGGATCATACACGCAACTTTATAGGTGTCATTGCTAAAATCAGTTCCCTATTTGACAGATAAGGACATTGAGGTTCAGGGAGTTTAAATAACTGGTATCATGAAAAAGTATGTAATAATCTTAGCTAACATTTGAGTGCTTAATATATATTAGGCATTGTGCCACACTCTTTGTATCAATTATTTTATCTCATCTTTACAACAAGACTGTAAAGGTAGGTACTCTTAAATTTTTCCCTATTTCAAAGATGAAGAAACTGAGGCACAGAATATAAACTATGTGCCCTAAGTCTAGTACTTGGCAAACGCAGGATTTGAGCCCAAGTAGTGTGGTTCTAAAGCTCTGGTGCCTCAGACACTTACTATGTTGTATATAGATATTGTGTGCTCATCACCCCACCATTCCTGCCTCTGACTCCAAAGACAACCCATGCTCAGACTGACTAACTGCCCTTTAGCATCTTGCACACATGATCATATTACCTTGGCCATTTCCAACAGGATGTTTTTTTTTTAACCTCTCACTGATACTCCTAGTACACCAAAAGAGCAGGACAGTATGCTTATTTTCTCTGATTTCAGAGCTAATTTTTAGAAAACACTTTGATACACAAAGCAAGTCTGATGGTCAAAATATAATCATCTGGGCGTCCCCTCCAATAAAGAAAAAATATATATATATATACACATATATATAACATAATCTTCTACCATTTGTTTTGTTTGGATCCCAGTGAGACAGCAGCAAAGCCATTTGTTTTGTCTACATTGTTTGATCACAGTCAATGTTCTGTTCTTATAAGTATAGGCAGTTCTGAAGCGATCTTTTCATTTGTCATGATTACACAACTGTAGCTAGAGAAATACTGTAGCTTGATTAACGCTCACCATCCTGGTATAACAACTGATCTTACATTTTTTCCCCCACTTTGCTGGAATTTTATCAGTTTTTCTACACATGTAGGAAAATAGGCAGAGAATGGAGGGCCAAATGAGCCTGTGATACAATGGGTGTATGAAGCTTCAGTTGGCCTTAAATGTCAAACCATATCCTTTCTGAATAATCAAGAATGTCAGTGTCTATTACTTTCTACTTCTTGGCATGTACCTTGCACAAATGTCAAGTTTCATATGATGCATTTTCTAGGTGGGAAGTCTTTTAGAGACCTTAAGTTTTTCTATATTTACTTTTTAGAGTAATGGTATATATGAGCTTAGTAATTCAAATATATTACTAGCATATACTAGTAATTCAAATTGTATAAACAGTAGGCTAAAGTGAACAAAATAAGGAAACAAATTACACATCTACCTTCTTCAGTCTTCACAGTTACTCCAGACACTGTGGCATTAGTACACTTACCCAACCAAGATCAATGACAGTCTCTTCCTTGCGTGTTTCCCTCCTGGGATAGATGATTGGTTCAGAGATGCATTTCTGATCCAAGATCAGCCAATCTGATTCCCGCCATTAGAGTTTTGGAAATGTATCTAAAAAGACATTAATTTCCTTCAGTATGACAGAAACAGAGGGCAGGTAAATGTGGCAGCTATTGGTGTATCTTGCACTGAGGGCAAAGTGGTTTGGTAATGAGAGTTGAGTGAGATAGACAACTAGAGAAAAAGAGAATTAAGGAGCAGAAAGACACATTTTATGGATTTCCCTAGCGCTCCTCCAGTCTGTTGCTGACTATATTAGTTATCTATTGTTATGCAACACATTAACTCAAAACTAAATGACTTAAAACAACAGCATTTATTACCCCACAATTTCTGTGGGTCAGGAATCTAGACATGGCTTAACTGGATCTTCCATCTCAGGGTCTCTCACAAGATTACAGTCAAGGTGTTGACCTAGTCTGTGGTTTCATCTGAATTCTCAACTAGGGAAGGATCTTTTTCCAAGCTCTCACATGGTTGTTGGCAGGATTCAGTTCCTTGCAGACTGTTACATCGAGAGCCTGAGTTCCTCTTAATTATGGATAGAGGTTGTCCTCAATTCCTTTCTACATAAGCTTTTCACAGGGCAGCTCACATCACGGCCTTCATCAGAGTGGAAAGAGAAAGAACAAGGTGGAAGCTATAGAATTTTATAACTTAATCTTGGAAGAGACATCCCGTCACTTTTGCTGTATTCTATTTGTTATAGGTCACTATTTCCAGTCTACACTCATGGGGAGGAGATTCTACATGGTGTAAATACCAGGAGTCAGGGATCATTGAGTTCATTTTAAAAGTAGCCTAAAACACTGACATATCTTAGCCCTTAGGTACTGTGAAATAACACCAATAACCCTGCAATGAAGCTTAATTTTTGCTTAAACTAATCGAAATTGCTTTCTAAGATTTACTGCCCAAACTTCTTTTTTTTCCTCCTAGTTTTATTGAGAAATAATTGGCATACAGCACTGTATAAGTTTAAGGTATACAACATAATGATTTGACTTACGTACATTATAAAATGATGACCACAAAAATGTAGTGAACATCCGTCAGCTCATATAGATACAACATAAAGAAAAAGAAAAAAAATGTTCTCTTTGTGATGAGAACCCTTAGGATTTACTCTCTAACACCTTTCATGTATAATATACAGCAGTGCTAATTCTATTAATCATGTGTGTTACATCCCTGTTATTTATCTTATAACTAGAAATTTGTACCTTTTGACTACCTTCACCCAATTCCCCCTGCCCCCACTCTTCATCTCTGGTAACTACAAATCTGATCTCTTTTTCTGCGGTTTGTTTGTTTGTTTTTTGACGTATAATTGACCTACAGCACTATGTTAGTTCCTGGTACACAACATAGTGATTCGATATTTCTATACATTACAAAATGATCATCACTGTTTATAGCCAAAGCTTCTTACAGGTATCCTGTAGTTTAATAAAATCCACATTTAGAATCAAAATATAATTGTATTATGAGAAAATTTGTTACTACATTTCTAAATTCCTTTAACACATGCCATGCACATAAACACATACATGTACACACATATCTAACATTATTTAACAGTGATAAAGGCTGAGATATGAGGAAACAAAACAGTCAGGACTCCTACCAATAGGAAAATCAATACAAAAAAATAAAAACTCTGAAATCTTCAGGTAGTCAGTGAGTATATTATAATTAGTGGCCTTTCCTATTCTTTTTTTTTTTAACCCCTAAATGCTACATGGAGGAAATGTATTTTTTTACGCTTTTGCTTTTCAAATTATCTTACTTTTCTCTCATCATATTGTGAAATGGAAAGGCAAACAAACAAACAAGAAATTGTATAACACTGTGACTAATTTGATTATTTCTCTCTGCTTCAGGTTATGGGATACAGTTTTGCATTCATTATAAAAACTGGAAAAAAAATTTGTGAAAACCCCTTGTCTTGGGGTTACTACATCAGTCTGTAGGAAGTAGAGTAGCTTTTTTAAAAAACCTTTAGCAAAAAGTCCCCTCCCTGGTTTTTCCTACAAACATTAACCTCAAGCATTCACTTCCTTCCATATTATTTATACATGTAACCTCAAAATTTCATCTAAGAAGACACAAATAGATATAAGAAAGATCACAAATATCAGCCATCTGTAGACCAGACCTGAAAGCTTCATGGTAGAGATGAAAACCTCTCATTTCAAAGAACTAAAAAAGGGCCATTGTATCTACCAGAAGCTGGACTGCTGACCCTCCGGGTCTCACCAGCCAATCAGGAATTCTATAAATATGCACCTCAACCACATAAACATTTTCTTTCTAGTTTCTGGACTGGAGTTTATCTTTGCTGTGCAGAATCAATTTAGCTTTGGACAGAAAAATTTGCAAGAAATTAAAGAAGCGGGTTTTAAAAGCAAACAAAGAGACATAATGGGCATAATTTCCCAAACATGCCAGAACAGGACCATGTGTTGGATTTTATTTAAGAAAGCAAAGAAATCCTCAAAGGATTACTCGAGTTGGATTCTTATTTTGGTAATGATTTCTTGTGTCTATTGGTTCTGTCAATTAAAATAGACCTTGCAGGATAAAATGATATTATAAACCATGTCCAAAAGACCTTGGAATTAGAAAAAGAAATTTGGTGCCTCCCAAAAGGGGTTGGAGGGTCAGGAGAATGTGGTAAATATACACCTTTCCCAGGTGCCTCCTCTGGATTTTGACAATTAAAAACCAGCAGAAAAAAAGAAAAAGAAAAAAGGCACAGTCTCCCATTGAAGATGACATACATTTCCTCTCCATTTTAACTCAGTTGATGCGCCACCCAAGTAACATACATAAGTAAAAACTCCTTCTTACAACCAGACGTTATCTATACTGCCTGTTTCACATATCGTGTAAGTGTTGGTTGGGGCCCAACTAGTCGATCCTGCTGATTTTTTCCAACAGAGCATCCACCACCTCTTCCTGATTGCCACATCTTATCTTCGGGTATGTGATGCCCTGCCTCACTGATAACACCAGATGGGCCAGTAAATCTCAATCTTGACTATACATTAGAATCATCTGGGAAAGCACTGGAAAAAATAATCCCAATATCCAGTCTGCCCCCCTTGACCAATCGCATCAGAATCTCTGCTGTGGGATTCAGGCATTAATATTTTTAAAAATTCCCCAGTAACTATAATGTGTAGCCAAAACTGAAAACCACTGCTAAGGGGACTTACCTGATGGCACAGGGGTTAAGAATCCACCTGCCAATTCAGGGGACACGGGTTCGAGCCCTGGTCCAGGAAGATCCCACATGCCGCAGAGCAACTAAGCCTGTGAGGCACAACTACTGAGCCTGCACTCTAGAGCCCACGAGCCACAACTACTGCACCCGCGCGGCAACGACTGAAGCCCACGCGCCTAGAGCCCGTGCTCCGCAACAAGAGAAGCCACCACAAAGAGAAGCCCACACACCGCAATGAAGAGTAGCCCCCCGCTCTCTGAAACTAGAGAAAGCCCGTGCACAGCAACAAAGACCCGACGCAGCTCAAAATAAATAAATTAATTAATTTAGAAAAAAAAAGAAAAGAAAACCACTGCTAGGTACCATTTGGTATATTAACTATGACCTTAACTGATGAAAGCTGCTGAACTGCGAGGGGATTTAAGAAATCATGTTTATGTCAGTTATATCTCAATTTTAAAAATTTAAATAAATAAATAAAGGTAAAAAAAAAAAAAGAAATGAATTTTTGCTTGAAATACAATGACCACTCACTAATTTAAGGCAGTGACACAAACTTATTGGCTCCTTACTATTTTCTTCCAGAGAACACATTCCACAAAATTCCACAAATTGTAGAAGACATGCCCTTCTCTCGTCTAGAAGAATATCCCATCAGTTCATTGAAAGAAAATGATGGTGCTGCTTTTGATAAACTACCATAGAGAACATTCTAAGAAAAGTATCAATTCATAACTGGGGTAAAAGCACTTATAAACCACAAATGTGAGAAGCAACCTTTGCACCATGAAGTTGACCCTGACAAAGTAGTAATAGAATATTGAAGTCTGGAAGGAAACTTTAAAGATGTGCAACCAATACCAGTCCAAGCCTAGAGAAACCCAGGACCAGAGATAAGTGATTAGTCTAATGTTTTACTGCTCTTGAGAGGCATTATAAAAATCACCCTTCTCATTTCTAGTTCAGGGATTTTGTTATTAATGTATGCGAAGCATTTCATTTCCTGTCTGGCCAATAGTAAATGCTCAATAAATTGTAGCAATTGGTAGAAGTAATGGTGGTGGTAGTGATCATATTGGTAATAATAATATCTGCAAAGCTTTATTCAGTGTTATAATCACCGTCTTAAAGTACTTCACAAATAAAAATGACTGTTTCTCTTGTGGTTGACACCTCACTTATTTGAAACATGAGAAGTTTAAGAGCAAAATAATAAAAAGTGGGGAGTCAAAAAGGCTTTTATTAGTACTGCAATGAAAACTTAAAATAGCCTTTCACTATTTAATGACTCATCAGTTGAACATTTTATGTAATTAATTATAAAATATATATAATCTGATCTGACTTTATCCTTTATCTAGAAGATCCTAGAGTATAAATTTTTCTGATGAAAATATGTTACCTATCTGCATACATATTAGAGAGTTAAAAGTACTTTGACATGTTACTTAATTTAATTCTCACATATAGTCAGAAAATATTGCTATTATTACCACTTCTTTACATTTAACAAACATAAGCTCAGAGAACAAGAGGGACCTAGCTAAGGCGGCTCTGTTAATAAGTGGCAGGGCTAGTACTTCATTGTAGGTTTTCTACCTTTGAGTCCTTCATTAGGTTACATACTTGGACTGAGTCACTATAGCCTTTTGAATACTTGACTTTCCAGAGCTACAGTGTAATGCTATGTCCTTGGCCTTCATTGAGCTGAATGTGTACCACCTCTATTTCAAAACTTGCTTTTAGGGCTTCCCTGGTGGTGCAGTGGTTGAGAGTCCGCCTGCCGATGCAGGGGAGACGGGTTCGTGCCCCGGTCTGGGAAGATCCCACATGCCGCGGAGTGGCTGGGCCCGTGAGCCATGGCCGCTGAGCCTGCGTGTCCAGAGTCTGTGCTCCGCAACGGGAGAGACCATAACAGTAAAAACTTGCTTTTAAAAAAAATAATCCCTCATTATGTTGCTCAGTCTTATTTAAAGGACTTGGAGACAAGTTCTTTTCAGAATTCAGAGCCAAAAATGTATCTATATCACCCGACAAGCTGGGAGCTTCCTTTCTTTAGATGAGGCGAGTGTTTCTTTTCGATTGAAAGTCTCTCCTTGCCTTTGCTTCTAGGAAACTCAAAGCAAAGTTTTATACTTGATCATTCCAGATTTTCTCAATCCAGGTTTCTATGACATATCATCTCCCCTTCTTTCCCCTCACCCCCAAGACCATCACCTCATTTATACATGACTTCTGCTTTCCAGTATTTGTCAGTGATTCAGTTTTATTGTACTTGGATTGGGGTAGACATCCATAGTGTTCAACTACATGAAGAATATTCCTCCCTTTTGTGGTAACAGAATCTCAATACTTCTTGCTTACTTTCTTTTCCCTCTTCTCAGTCCATGTGGTTTAGAGGGAATTCATTCTAGTTTTTGAGAGCCCAGGGGTGGAAACATGACCCAGGCCAGGCCTATCAGTGTGCTCTGCTGCCCTGGCCTCAGTAACTGGATCAAGAATGAAGCCATGACATGACACAAGTCAGGCCTATCAAAGCGCATTCATATGCTTTTACTAGCATGACTGTAAAGGAGGTGTTAATTTTCCAGGAGAATGGCCAACAGGATGGGATGAAAAACTAGAGCTTCTGGCCTCCATCTTATTCCACAGTACAGAGTGCCTGAGGATGGGGCCAGCCCAAAGGAAAGCAGATCTGAGATATGAAGATAAGGAGACCAAGGTCTGTTGACCTCTTTGAATTCTTGGATCTAGTTGTGTTAGATATGGGTTCTACCTCAAGTCTTCAACTATATGGGCCAATAAATTCCCTTATGTGCTTATTAAACCATTGTAGCTGGGGTTTTCTGTACTGTGCAATCAAACGTGAGTTGGTAAATATAGTGATTTATTTTTTACCACCACAAATTCTAGTTGAAAGCAGGCAGGACACAAATCAAAATAAATACACACCATGTGCAGGTTTTTGTCCTTAATACCACAATTAATCAGGACAAGTTTTTGATTTTCTGGTGGTTATACTGGTCATCAACCTTTTTTCATAAGGACTGAAATATAGCAGCATTACAGTATATACTTTCTTTGTTTTGTTTTTGCTAATTAGGTAGAACATAACAAAATATAAAATGTGCTCAGTTTCTTCCACTTTGGTAATAATTGGAAACCATAGTCAATAGAGTAGTTTTGTACAAACATTTTGTATTTCAGTGAACATTGTACCCTTTTAAAATGAGGATGTTTCAGCTCTTATGGCTCCAAGATGCTCAAGTTAAATTCAAAAGGCTCTTTTGGGACAGTTAAACCAGTGTTCGACCTTCCTGCTGACTTATTTATGTCTAAATATCTCTGATTTCTTAAAAAATAATGTCAAATGCATGACTCATTCCTGTTTAGCTTTATTTGGTCTTCCATTGTGGATTGTTACTCTAATTTCTATTATTCAGAGGTAGTCCCTCAAGATTAGGCATAACCTCACCCATGGTCTTCTTGTCAACGTTTTGGAGTGTGGCTTAGTCTCGTGTGTGTGTGTGTGTGTGTGTGTGTGTGTGTGTGTGTGTGTGTGTGTGTGTGTGTGTGTAATACAACCAGTTTTATTTCTTTTAGTTATACCTCCTGTTATGAGCTGAATGTTTTTCTCCCCCACCCCCTTACAATTCCTATGCTGAATACCTAACCCCCAGTGTGATAATATTTGGAGGTGTGGCCTCTGGGAGGTAACTGGGGTTAGAGTAGGTCATGAGGGTAAGGCCCTAATGATGAGACTAGTGGCCTTACAAGAAGAGGAAGAAAGAGAGAGACAGCTCTCTCTGCAACATAAGGACACAGCAAGAAGGCCTTCGCAAACCAGGAAAAGAGCTCTCACCAGCTGGCACCTTTATCTTGGACTTCCCACTCTCCAGAACTGTGAGAAATAAATTTCTGTTGTTCAAGCCACCCAGTCTCTGGTACTTTGTCATGGCGAGCGCAAGCTAAGACACCTCCTGTGAATGTTTCCAGTCTGGCCTCAAATATATTGCAGCCTGTCTTTTCTATATGCTAACTACAGTAGTTCAGGGGAAAAAATCTGCTAAAATTGACAATAGATAACCAAACTTGTGAAGTTGTATTTTACCTCCATGATGGAATAAAGATTTCCCATTAAAAGGCAAATCTTCTTTTTCAAAAGTTTGAATAGGAGGGTTCTTTAAAAAGAATGACATCTGTTTAAATACAGGTTGCTGGAGATACAAAACTCTAAGGAAAGTTTTTGGCTTTTATCCTATAGCATTTTTATTTGAGGATGAATTGCATTCATTTTAATCCGTGTTCAACTCTGAAGTTTCCTCCTTCCTTGTTTTGTTTTTCCCCCTTTATTGACATGCAAACAAGCATATATTGTCTGCTAGTTTCATTAGTATTATTTCTATTCTTTATCTTATCTATTTTTTTCCGGAGGCAGTGTTATGTGGGGAAAGAACACTGGTTTCAGAGTTCAGAGACCTGTTTTCATTCTGTCTTACTAGCTGAGGGAGTCTGAGCAAATCATTTAATTTTTCCTTTGTTTTCCTATCAGTAAAATGAGAACACTAATACCTGCAAAATTTAGCTCATGGGATTTTTGTAAGGATTACATGAGTAATTCTAGCAACTGTAATTTTCCTCAACAAACATAACTAACCAAGTTTACTAAGCATCTACCATGTGCCATGGACTGTGCAAGGCTCTGGGAATAGAATGATAAAACATCGAAGTTTTTAAACAGTTATTTTAAATAACACATTGCATCGGTCAAGAATCTCACAGACTTATAGAGCAAGCAGATAAATAAACACAAAAATACAAGGCATGTAATGTGCTCCCCTGGAGTACTTTGTCCTTCTAGCTTTATCGAGGCTTGTAACTCTGTTATTATCTATATCCTTCTCCTTTTAATGTCTCTTTTCCTTGCAAGGTTATGGGCTCCATGAGGGCATTGTCTATTATTGCTAGCCACTCAAGCCACGGTGCCCTCAGTATAATTATTTAGGAACTGGGAGTAAAAGGAAAAAGTCTGGGGGATCCACTTGAGAAATTCAGTGTGATATTATTTCCAAAGCCATTCAATGTTAAATGACATTTGCAGTTTAATCCTAAAAGGAGAGGCAAACCCCACCATCCATTTTTGCATAAATGGAGAGCTTTGCCTTCTTCTCATTCTTTGCAGATCAGTTAACTACATATAATCCCTGTTACTGGACTGATTTTTTTCTCAGCCCTGACTTTACATGAGTAAATAATAAAGTCAGGTACCAGTTTTCATCCTCTCAGACTAAATTGCATTAAACCAACAACAACAATGAAAAAGAAAAGCAAAATTGATTGGCTTCATTTCCTGGGTATACAAGGATGCTCCGACGAAATAATAGCCTTAAGTATTTCATGGTTAGACTCTTTCCACACATTTCTGGTTTCAAGCTGCAGCTGTGCCCGGGTTGTCCTTGCAGTAAATATATCACCATGGTGTGTAATCTTGTTCTGTAACCTCCTGCAAATCCCAGGGATGTGCAGAATTCATCAGCTCCAAGGTATGTGAGGCTGGAGTCTGAAGAGAAAATCCTCTCCCTCTTACAATTCCAAACATATTAAAGAAATGCCCTTAGCAGGGATTTTTACTGATAGGTCCCCTTCACCATAGTGCTGTGGATGTGTGTGTGTATAATTCTTTGACTAAGAGGAGGTTACAGAAACTGGGTCCTAAAGGAACACAGAATTTTGACTGGTATCTGCCATTAATTTATTCTGTTTTCTAAAACCTGATCCCCAGAAAAGAGATCCACTGGAAATCGTAACTGAAAACAGTTAATTTTGGTTGGGTTGAGATTATATTTTTAAAGGATATGCCTTTATCACTTATATTCATTGTACCCTACAAATTAGAAAACGAAATCAGAAGGATGTTCATAATTTGGAAAAAAATCTCAGGGATTCTCCAAGTTTGTTAATTTTTTTGTTGTTGTTGTTTTGTTTTTACTTTCCAGAGTGAAGGGAAGGTTGATGGAGTATGCTGATTTAAAGCAAACAGGCCCTTTGGCTCTGAAAATCAGCTCAATAGTAAATAGCTGGGATTTTCTAGCCATTCTGACCTTATTTGAGAAGATTATATTGCTTTGTCAGGTCAGAGCTTGTGTCAGAGAGCCAAGTGTCAACTTTCCACTTAAATATTAGGCAGGCAGGAGTCAGTATGTCTGGTTACACAGGACACAATCTGTCCTTGACTTGCAGAACTATACTTGCTCTTTGCTGCAGAAACAGTTTTCCATGAGATCTCCAAATAGTACTGATGTGTAGGAAAAAAACCTTTATCTCATTATTTCTCCCCAAGCAGCAGATGCCTCTATGATAATAGGAAAATAAGAATATTACTGAATTTTCCTAATGGAGTCAACTTACTACCCTCAAGTCTAGTATTTTTCAAAGCCCATTAAAGGCTGGAATCCATGGCTCTTTTAGAAGCCCATTCTCATTCTCCAAAAACACAAAGGAGAAGATCTACTATTGTGTACACTAGAATGATATGTATCCAAAAGGTCTGAATAATCATTTATTATTGAAGAATAACCTAATCTCATCACATTATAACTTTCCTTAAGAGCAATTTATACCATCTATCAGAGAGACAGAGAGAGGGAGAGAAAGAGAGAGAGAGAAAATAGGATGGGAAAATTACTAAAATCTCTCAACTGTCTAGGTTTGTTGGGGTAATTTGATCTTTTCCTCTGGGGCACACAGGGAATAGTATTTACTGAGACTAATGTTATCAAGATGGTGAAGATTCGCCCTTGATCTGTAGGCTTTGAAATGCTGCAGGAGTAAATGTAAATGGATAATGCTCACCTGTGTTACTCAGCTACTCAGGAAAGACATACTATAGTCCCTGGCTCCTTCCCTACTAACCCTCCTTTCTTAGCACATACCCTCTGCCACACAAAGTAGATTCGAAATTCATAATCAAATTACAGGCAGTTGGAGAGCCCAGCCACTGAAGAAGATTGTTTTCCACAAGTCACCTTCGTGATTTGCAAATGTTGGAAAAGCAATGCTAAAACTGTTCGTTTTTAATGATAGACCACCACTGAAAGCATTTAATTTAGGAGCAAATACATAATCCCAAACCCGATACCTGTCATGCTTGATTTGGCTATGTTTTTGCAAAGATCCATTTTCTTTTATACTCAACTCAATTCATATGGTGAGAACTGGGGTCAGTAAAACCTACTTTGAATGGAAGAGTTCTGAAAATGCCTACAAATTGATGTTACCCTTTAGTTCATTTAAAAAAAAAAATTGAATAGACTTAGAAGTGTTGGTATGAATTCAATTCACCATATGTCCACTTAATGATTATTTGGAAACAACAAGAACAGACCTCCCACAGACAACTCTCTTTATTACTAGATTTCTTCAAAGCATGGGCTTAGAATACAATGTGTTTTGAGTTTGAGAATGGATAAGAAGTTGGCCCCAAATAGACCAGTAAATGAATTTAACTGGCCCCTTGCATAGTTATCCAGAGAGATCTTTTTTACAATAAATACAATGAATTGTAGCTTTTAATCCCTTTGTAGTCAAAAGCATTATACATTCAATATTAGAAAATGTGGAAGGAAAGGGTTAAAATGGCAAGGAGAAGTGGTGAAATCTATCACATAAAATTTTTGCAATACCAAAGAATCCTGACTCTGGAGAGAAAAGGTCTGGGTTCAAGTTTGGCAAATTATTTAATTTTTAGCATCTTAATTTCTAATATAGTGATATAATAACTGTCTCTTTTGATTCTTGTAAGGATTAAAATAGAAAATATATAAAAATGGTGATTTATAGGGCTCTAGACAAATAGGCTGGGGTTTAGGACAGTGTCTGCAGAGAACTGAACAGTAGCAGAGAGAGTAACTTAGATTTATTGAGAGTTTACTATGTGCCATGCACCATGCTAGGCACTTCTCTTCCAAGATCAGTTTTAATACTCAGAAAGGAAGATATTATCTCTGTTTTAGAAACAAGGCTCAGAGAAAAATCTTTTAGGAGTTAGTGAAGCTAAAAATGAAAACTCCTGTCTTTTTAACTCCAAGGATGGTCTGGCTCAACAGCATGTTGACGAGAGCTATTACATGTTCCCTCTAACATTAAATACCCCTCTCTCCCCATTTACCTCTCCAACATCCTCACCCTCTCCACCACCCTCACACCATGGCTGAAAAGGAGGAAGGCGCTGAGCCAATAATAGCCAGAAGCCTCCAAATTTTCTAATATATCCCAATCCACCAGCTCAAAGTTCTGAGCTGAGGGAATAATGAGAAAAGCAAAAAACGGTCATACAAACAACGGTGACAGTACATTGCGGTCTTTTATTGAATGCCACTAACCTCATCAGTTTGACCAATTTAAGGTGAACTGATGGTTGGATGCATCAATATCAAGGGTGAATACCCTGAATACTCAGATTAAAATTCAAATTGGTTTTGAAATTCAGAATTCTTTTGATATTGGATATTTTCACGGTTAATGGTACTGAAAGACCTCACTGCATCAATGCTTTGACCTCAGAAATCTGGTGAGATATAGAAGGAGATTACCTTTATGCCCTTATTCTTTCGAGCTGTCTAATGGAGAAAGTGGATGGATGATTGACCTCTCCTATAGAGGACATTTCAGCAAGAAAACAGTCATTCGACTCTTCATATAGCTTTCTCAACTAGGCAGCCAAGTTTACCAAAGACTATTATGTTTTCCTCCTGAATCTTCAGGAGGTCACTGTATAAAGTCTCCTCTCTTTGGGAAACATTTCAAGAGGTGCTTATTCTAGGAGGCTTTCTTGCGGGGAGAAGGTGGCCAGGGGTCAATTTTGGCAGGATATTTTCAGCCCATAGATTAGGTTGTTTATAAGCCCACAAACACATTCCCTTCTGTTAAATAGAGTGAAACAAACTTACATCACTCCCCATAACATCTTCTAACATATAATGTTTCTTTCTTTGACATGCAAGCTATTTTGTAGGATGGCAAACATCCAGAAGGAGTTGCAAAATTCAAGCAATTACTCAGATCCTCTAACCCCCAAATGTTTTAATATTTGTTTCATTAAAATATTTTGTAAATGGCCAGATAATTGTCTAGGTTTTGTGGCTTTCATTCTAAAAACAATATCATTTAGATGGTGCTTCAACTTAGGCCTGCATAAGTGGTACCATAGTTATAACTCTTTTTTTTTTTTTTCCCCTACAACATCTTGTTTTCAGTAAAAGAGATCAGGAACTTGGTGATAAGGGATTGTGAAAACAAAGAAATAGCAACAAGAAAAACTACCCAATTTTGCCTTTATCCTAGTTTCTCCTGGCTCAGAACATCTTTAAAAGTGGCAAGCATTTCCCCAGGGGCATCATCCAACCAACAGCTTGAAAAAACAGTGTATTTTAGAAGCTTTTGGTCGTGAGAATGAATTGACGTGATTACTAGGGGGCTTGTCCGGCCAGAGTCTTTGTTCCATTAATAAAATGGCAGCGGTGTCTATGGAAGAAAAACAAATTTTAATAAAAGTAAAGCAACTCAAAAACACAGTGCGCTGGCTAGAGCGGTCCTTAGGTTCTGGGAAATTAGAGCAATTGTCCCCAGTGCCCATGTAGGGGGTGTGTGTGTGGAGCACAGGCACGTGTGTGTGGGGAGGGGCTATGCTGCAGCTGGGTATTTGGAGGAGAAAAATCTCTCCAGCTGTTGCCGAACAAGAGTAGGGTCTAATTCATACATAATGCAGGCAGTCAGTTAGGCATGCCCATGCATATTATCTGCCGTATATGTCGCAGGGGGAACAAACAGCCATTTTCAACCTCAAGTCCTTCTAGGGAGGATAGAATGAAAGGCCCTTTTGTCCTTTTGTGCACTTTGAAGGTGGGTCTGCAACGAGGTCTGCAAGTAGGGCCTGGAGAGAAACGCTACTCCTTCGGGGAGCCCCTCTTTGGCCAGCCTGGAGGGGAAATGTTTTGGAGCATATGCTAATAAAATACATATCTGATTATTAACTCACTTCCAAGGGAAGCACAAACTCTCTGCTTAATTTCTCTTAGGATTTCATGTACAATGCCGTCAGAAAAATGTATCTTAAGCTTTTTCATCACCTACTCTTTCTATTCAGTCTCCTTCGGCCATCATCATCAAGAAGAAATTAATTTCCGGCTTTAGTGAGGAAAGTTTCAGCTTCCCAAATGAACCAGACTTTCCTTCCTGCTTTATCTTTTCAACCCCTTTTTCTTTGTACTGTACACACACACACACACACACACACACACACACACACACACACACACATTCTGTAGTGATAAGGGTACAATCTTAGAGCTGCTTTCCAAGCTAAACCTGCCTGCCTTCTTTCACTGAACTGCCAAATTGTATGGTGATATGTTTGAGAAATATCTAAAAAAAAAAGTCAGAATCCTGCTCAGTATACAAATTTATAGAGCTCATAAGTTGTGAGTACATATGATGAATCTATATGGTGATATTTATTACCATCCTTCCCCCCTCCTCCTCTTTCTAGAATCTTTACTCTCTTCTTGCTGCTTCTATCCACAGGGTATGGTAAAGACAAACATATTACATTGTAATTCTGATCCCAGGTCAGAGGTGATTGGTGTGGGGTTGGCTAATGAAGTGGGATATTTTTTTTCCCCTCGGGACAAAGAAAATAGGCTGGTCTTTCTACTCAGAGCTGTAAAGTTCCAAAGATGTCGGCTGTAATGTTTTCCACATGTGGCAAAGAGAAAGTGAATTCTAAAAGTTTTGTTGTCCTTGGTTGCAATTTTTCTCTGAGATCAAGGAAAAGTAATCTTCTTTTCTTAGGTTCCATGAAACATCTCAGTATCCTCATTCATAATAAATTATCGTCTAAGCTAGTTTGAATTGAGTCTCTGTCCCTTACTGGGAAAAGAGTCCCAAGTAATACAGTAGCTATCTTTCAAAAGAAAGCCAAACTTTGTTTCTGGTGTGGGTCAGAGTTCCTCACTGTGAAGAGAGGCAGCACCTTACTTAGAGAAAAGACAGCAGGATTTAGTGCCAAAGGTTGTTTTAAATTCTTGTTTTGTCTTTTACTAGCTTTGTGCCCTTGGGTAAATCACTTAACCTCTCTGATAATACTATCTCCCTTCCTTCCTTCAAATGACTAATTTTTTTAGGTTTAGAAATGGCACATGTAAAGTAGCAAGACTATAATTGGTACACAATAAATGGTAACTATACTCTAAAAATAACTATTGCAATTACTTTAAAGGAACTCTCAAAAGTGTAAAACTGCCAAGCAGACTACGAGTTTATTCAGCTCACTTTTTTCTTCTTTTCTCCCTCCTCGTTCCCTCCTTTCCTCCTCCCTTCTCAGTTTATTTCCCTTTAGAGAACCAGAGATTGTGCAGAAATTCAAGTGTTCACTCATTTGATTGCTAGGAAGTAGCTAGAGGTTTAGTGTCGAGCTCCCTGTGAACACACATTCTTGCCAGAATAATTTTCTCAATTGTTTCAGATCCACTGCTTCTGGGTCCAATATTTTCAATATAACCCTCTGTCTCAGGTTGGGGTCATCAACTATTCAGAGGCAGAGATGTACTTACCAGTGGTTAACTGGGGAGTGCTGTGGGAACAACACCTGTGGGTGAGTGAGCATCAGGGGACAGCAGGAGAAGACACTGACCTGTGATGCAGGTGTCACTGGGGCCTCCATCCATCCCCCCACACAAGAAGCTCTAGCACTGGGATGGCCCTTCAGAGTTGTCCCAAGTAGAGGCAAGGCAGCTGGGCCTTTTTGCCCCTACATCCGGGATGAATGCAGGTTGCAGACTACTCACAGGAGAGGATGTAACCTGGGACAAGGCAGGGCCCTTTAAAGGGTAGTCTGAGCAGTCAGCAGCCAGTACTCCCAAGAGCTGGAAGAATGAGTCTTTGGGTCCGGAAGGGGATGTCTGACCAGGGCATCACAGCATCCATCACTCAGTGATTCAGGAGTGTGTGTCTTTTAATCCATCACTGTACTAACCGAATATGCAGTAGAGGAGTCAATTGTGAAGACATCTAAAGAACATATTTTTAGAACATCTCTCTTTGCTCCCTTAATCTCAGAGTATCCGCTGGCTTCTATGGCTTGGAAAAGATATTCTTCAGTCAGTCTGCTACACGGAAAATACTCCTTGTGGCAGAAAGTGATTGTAAGATGTTACCAATTATAGTCTCACTTCTACTATCCAAACGAGGTGCTAAAATCCATGTGTTGAGGCCATCACCTCCACTTTAGGATGGTGCATTTTAAATCTCTAGATGGATTGATCCTAGGAAATGTATCAGTAATCTCTGTAATCCAATAGGGCACTGAGACAAAAGACCTGCCATGTCAGCACAGGCTGGGAAAGGACCCGATGTACTAAAACAGATGAGGCATGAAATTCAGGGCCTTTAAGGACTGGCTGTAATGGATTAATAAAAAACAGAGAACTAAATAGAGGAGAATTTAAAAATTCTCCCTACCTTATTTTATATCTCATTCAAAATATGACAACAATATACTTGATCATTGTAATCAAGCTAGGAATAGATCTCTTTTGAGGACATCTGACGGATTCATTACAGGCTTTATTTGGACCCCAAAGCTGAGGCATTTACCCCTAAACAGTTCTGCTGTGGGATTGCCACACCCAGGACTTTGTTTAAGGTTCAATTATTCTTTCACTTATTGGGCCTCTATGACACTAAAAGTCATTGGGCACTTCTATTTATGTTTTCCAATATTTTTTTTTGCTACCACTGTGCCTATCTAAACATCTGGTCAAATGACTAATTTCAGAATGGTAGGAAACATTAAGTTGGCATCATGCTTTCCAAAAAATGTGTCAATAGGAGAATTATACTTCGAAGCTAATCATGTTGATTTATGTACCATGGTAGGTATTTGTAGCTTTGGATGCCCAGAATTTTTTTTTTTCTCCTGGAAACTACTGGCCTTCTAATCCCATCCATATGGTTGTATCAGGAGTACAAAGTTTTTACATGGCCATGCCCTGCCTCTGCCACAGTTGATTGTTTTAGGAATAAGCATCTGACAAAGGTAGGGTCAATGTTTTCTCTTCCCAGAATTTAAAAATTTAAGGCAGAGAAATCAGACTCTCATTGCCTGTGGGACCCTCCAGGTATAAACCTTGGAGACCATAGATGGCCTTGGCCCCTGTACTGTAGAGCATGCCATTATGCACAGAGAAGCAGAGAAGAGAGAAAACAATAGATGGAGAAAAAGAGTGGGCGACGTATAAATATCTACTTCCAATTTTTTCTAAAGCTTAAACGAATCCCTAACTTTTGCAAAGTTTGACCAATCAGCCCTTATCTGATTACTTCAAATAGCTCAGTATCTTTCCCATGAATACCCTTTGCTGACAGTGCAAATTGTATTTCTATCATCTGTAATTAAATAACAGTTACAACTAAATAAATATACACATAATATAAATTGAAGCCTCTCTTTCCCTGAGATCAGTGGTGTATTAAGTTCCTTAGGGCTGCAATAACAACCAACCACACACTTAGTGACTTAAAACTAAAAATTTATTCTCTCACAGTTCTTGAGGCCAGAAGTCCAAAATAAAGGCATCCAAGGGAGAATCCTTCCTTACCTCTTCCTGCTTCTGGCAGCTGAAGGTGTTCCTTAACTTGCGGTGGCTTACGTTTTTCTGCCTGTGTCTTTAGTATCTCTCTGTCTGAGTCCCTGTGACTCTCTGATCTCCTCTGCCTCTCTCTTGGAAGGACACCAGTCATTGGATTTAGGGCCCACATAAATCCAGGATTATCTCATCTTGAGATCCTTACCTATATTTGTGAAGTCTCTTTTTTCCAAATAAGGTCACATTTACAGGTCAGTTCCTGGTGAAATTATGGTTTGAGGAATCACTGTTCAACCCAATACAATTGGTTCTCAAAGCAAGGGTGATTTTGCCCTCCAGGGTCACTCTGCCTGGAAACATTTTTGATTGTCACTACTTGGGTAGGTGGTGGCACTGAATATAGGAGCTATTCCTGGCCATAGCCAGGAAGGTGGCTCAACATGCTAAAATGCACAGGACAGTCCCCTACAACAAAGAATTATCTAGGCCCTAATGTCACGAGTGGTTGAGAAACCCTGCTTTAGACCTATGACCATTGTGGTAATATACTAACCTGCCTAATGCTGACTACAGACAACTCAAATAAATGCTAACTAAATACTGAGACCACATACTGAGACTGACCTTATAGAACTGGCTGTCCATCACTGAGGGGAGTCATTACCACATAATATAATAAAAAACCAATTGCAACTAATATAAGTGCTATGAAGCAGAATATTTACCTAATTATTTTACACATGTAAAGTCATATAGTTCTAAAGATCTTCTTTACATATTTCTATAAGCTTAAGATGAATATTTTTCTTATTTTAATCTTTCTGAAACCTGAAATGTATATAATGTATACATTTAAAGTTTATATTCAGTGTGACACCGATTCTCATTTTGCCTTAAAAACTATTATTAAATTGATGTTGTTTCTTAAAATGAATGTTATCTTAGACTCAAAGACATATTATCATAGTTTATATTTTCCTTCTAAAAAGCACTAAGGTACACAGATAGAAAGTGCTAAGTGCTTTTTTTTTTTTTTTGGTACAAACTGCAAGCCCTTATGCAAGATGTATGGAATCAGAATCCCTGGAAGCAGCATTTTACCAGGTTTTTCAGGTGATTCACCTTTAGATGATCCAGTAGGTGTTCACTCTCCAGATATGGAGATTATTAATATGAAGAAAATACTAGGTTTGGAGAGAGGGTTTTAGTCTTCCACTAATACTCTGATCTTGGGTAATCAATTAACCTCTTTGGACATTACTTTCTTCATTCAACTAGTGGTTCTCAAATTTCTGTGTGCATTAAGATCACCTTGATTGATGCAAATATTATCTCAGAGAATCCATGAATCTATAATGATATAAATTAATAGATGAATGAATAAATAAATGGGAGAGAAGGAACAGCTCTTCCTTACAGTAGAATCCCAACTACTACATATGGAGGGAATGGTAAAGTTAGAAAATCATCAGTAAATGCTGAAACTAGTGGTAAAAATTTGACAAAGAGCAGGATATTTATATACTTTCAAAGTATCTCCCCACAAATTATTGATATTTAGTTACAAAGTGAAAAATAGTAACACTACAGTAAATAAACCTAGCAGATACCACCTTAACTAAGTGACTAAAGCTAATATCACCAACAATAGGACAAGTGACATCGTTCCTGTCAAAAATGCAAGACCTGAATTTAATTAAGGGGAGACATCAGATAAACCCAAACTGAAGATCACTCTACAAAGTAATTAAAATGTATGCTCAAAGAATATCAAGGTCAAGAAACACAACGAAAAACTGAGGAACTCTTCCAGATTAAAGAGACATGAAAACTAAATACAACGTATGACCCTGGATAGGACAATCGACAAAATTTGAATATAGACTGTGGATTAGATAATATATAGTAGTGTATTAATATTAAATTTCCTGATTTTGATCATTAAAGTGTAGTTATGTAATGGAATTATCTTATTCTTGAGAAGTCCATACCAAAGTATTTAGGGGTAAAGGACATGATTTCTGCAACCTACTCAAGTGGTTTTGAGAAAGAAAAAAAAAATTATCTATGTATGTATGTATGTATGTATCTATCTATCTATCTATCATCTATCTATCTAGACATAGATACTATACTATAATGAAGCAGAAGACGTGAAAATGTAAAAATTAATTAATCTGGGGAGAGAGGAGTTGTTTATACTATCCTTGCAACTTTAAGTAGATGCCAAGTAAAAAGTTAAATAATAACCCCATTCCCATTCTTTCCTCATTTTTTTGGAGATGAATACTGACTATGTATGTGCTGCAAAGAATAAAGACAAAAAGAGACAAGGAGACGGCTTCCCTGGTGGCTCAGTGGTTGAGAGTCCGCCTGCCGGTGCAGGGGACACGGGTTCGTGCCCCGGTCCAGGAAGATCCCACATGCCGCGGAGCGGCTGGGCCTGTGAGCCATGGCCGCTGAGCCTGCGCGTCCGGAGCCTGTGCTCCGCAACGGGAGAGGCCACAACAGTGAGAGGCCCGCGTACCGCATTGAGGACCCATGGTCTAGCATGATTAAAAACGACAGAATCTGGAATCAGAATGTGTAAGTTTGCATTCTGGCTTTGCCATGTATGAACTTTGTGCCTTGCGCCAGTCAGCTTCTCAGAGCCAGTTTTCCCTGTTTAGGGAGGGGATCATAATAGTACAGGTTTCACAAAGCTGTTGGAGGATTAAGCAAAACCGCACAGGTGAAGAATTTAGCATAAAAATGTAGATGTGCCTAAGATACCTGGGGAGCCTGTTAAAAGTCTAAATTCCTAGGTTCCTCTTCCAGCGGTTTGATTCAGGAAGTCGGGTGGGGCCTGGGAATCTGTGTTTGAAGCATGCTTCCCAGGGGATTCTGAGGCAAGTGAATCATAAAGCCACACTTGGAGGCAAACATCCAGCAAGTTCTTGTTTCACCACATGCTCCTGACCCCACTCCCCCATTTTTCCTCCTTCCCCTCCTCCCTCTTCTCCTTTCTTTAGCATATGCCCAGGCAAGTGAAGCTCTGTCATGCTGCCTTGACCTCCTCTGACTCCAGAAGCTCTAATCAACCAGCCCCTACCCCCAAGTTTGCTTTCCAACTTGTGCCCACACTCCCAGCTGTAGACTTTTGTTCCTAACTTATCAACCTTTGGAATGGACCTTTTACTCACTTCATGCTCAGAATTCCTTTTGGGTGATTATGATTTTACCCCCTGGCATATCTGCTCTTGCCCTCCCTGGACTCTATCTTAACATGGCGCTCTGCAAGTTCAACCTGGCTGTGACCTAGACTCATCTCTTAGCTGAGGCCTGACCATCATTTAGTTGGAGAAACTGGTGAGCGGTTCCTATTGTCATTGCCAGAAGACAGTTGATGGAGCAACTCAATATCTGGTCCACAGGTGATCTAAGAAGGTTATTGTCATTTCCAAACAAGTCGTGTCTTCCTTTGAAATTACTTTGCCCTAGAAGTAGCAGATTCAAAGTGTTCTGAAAATCAGTGTTATTCATATCCTACCGTACAACATATATTCATCAATGTAACAGTGGACTCTGAAAGTTCTCAACTGCCTCCCTAAGCCCCACTCACACCTCACACACACACAAATAAAAAGCTTCACTAATTTGAACAGATTTTGATATTTCTGAAGAAAGAAAGTTATGAAATGAATATTAAAACTCTTATGATCACAATTTCTTAAGAATGTTTTTTACCTGTCAAGAATTCAGGGCTATCTAGAAATTTTCATTGTGTACCAGTAATTAGCTTAGAAGTTAACAAAATCAGACACTGAATCTTTTTGAGTAGCCCCAAATTACCCTTTGACATCCCAATTACTGGAGGAACAAAAGGTGCCATTTCTGTAGGCATACTTAGCGTTAGAGCTCATTTCTGAGCTAATTGAAAGTCACATTTTAATATCGTTTTTACAGTTCAGAAATTCTACTCTACAGTTACCTTTGACCCCTGATTAGACTATTCTCAGGATGTGATTTTTTTTTTTTCTCCTGTCTACAAGCTACATCAGGAGAAATACTTTGCTTAACAAAAAGTCTAAGAAATTTTGGAAATGCTTTGAGAGTTTTTTTTTTCATAAGGTAAAAGAAAAAAGAGAGTCATATTTATTTCACCTTATTTCCAGTCATAGAGATGGCTTTTGCTTTAGTTTGAGAAAATGAGGCCCTGAATATACATACAAATTATTTTGAAATTCTCTTAATCAAGCAGAAATGATTATATTTGGCTATGATTTTTATCTCATCCATTTTTAGCATAAGATGTGGTCATTTGCCTTTTTTTTTTTTTTTTTTACTTGTAGCAGCATGTTGAATGATAAGTTACTCTCCTTTCTTCCCTACCTGTGACCCTGCTCCCACCTCATTCTATAGGTGTAGGATACATTCATGTATTGAAGTAGAAGTATAAAGATGAAAAGTTGAAAGAATAGAGAGGTCATGTTACAGATGATGAGAGCATAAGGAAGAAATTAGTCTTGTATCTGCACATTTTTTTTTAAATAATGAAAACAAAATTTGAATAAAATAGGAAAAAATGTCAACATTCTTTCCAATCTAAGAGAAAAACTTGGTTATCACAGCAATGCTATCATTTACTGATTACTTTTTGACAGGCTATGTGCTAAACAGTTCATCCACTCATTCATTCACTTTTTCAATAATTAAAAAAATGTTTGTTAAGCCCCTGCTCCATGCATTATTCTTAGTACCAAGGGGCTAGGGATGAAACAAAGTTTCTCCTCCCATGAGAGAAGACATTCTTTTTTTTTAATCATTTCATTTCATTTCATTTATTTTATTTTATTTTATCTTTTTGGCCGCACTGCACAGCTTTCGGAATCCTAGTTCCCTGACCAGGAATCAAACCCATGCCTTCAGCAGTGAAACTGCAGTGTCCTAACCACTGGAAGAAGGACACTATGACTTGGAGGAAGTCTATGCCAGAGACGTGAATAAGGAGAAAGCCTGTTCCTTCTACTCCAGTGATATATGGGAGGAGTGTGAAAATAGAAAGAGAGGAAAGAAACCTAATATCTATATCTAAGTCCTAAGCATCAATTTCTTCCTCTTGAATTCCTCTAGAATCTTGACCAAGGGAGAGCATGGGAAATTCATTTTGGTTTGTAAGGCCTTTCTTAAAGCGTCTATATTAGTGGACCACTTCACCAGGATACCCTGAGGGAGGCTGGTTGCAGTTTTTTTACAAAGAGCCCAGCTTGTGCCATGGGGCTGTGTCCAGCATGAAATGGGAGCCATACTGATAGAGGGAGGCAACTCAATAGATGAGCCTGACAAGTCCCCCTGTTTGCTAGTACTTAAGCAGGTGTATAGGGACTTTATTTATTTATTTGGTCATCCCGCACAGCTTGTGGGATTTTAGTTCCCTGACCAGGGATTGAACCCAGGCCCTCAGCAGTGAGAGTTTGCAGTCCTAATCACTGGGCCTCCAGGGAATTCCCTGCAGGGACTTTAAATGTTCCTAAGTGTCCAGATGAGGTGATAGAGAAGTGCTGAGAGTCCTGCAGTTGTAACAGTGAGGCTGCAGAATGCAGAGACTTTGCTTCCGGATGCTGCAAATCCAGAATTTAGATGTGGATTGTAAATTATAAACCAGGAGGAACCAGGCATATCTCAGCTGATGATAGTCCAGAAACTAACCAGATTAGCAACTTCACGGCAGGAACCAGTGCAGACCTTCCGACAGTCTGCAGAACAGAGGTCACCTATCAAGTCTAGTAATATGAGCTGTCATTCCCCCATACACAGGTGACTTCTTGAGGATGAGAAAGAAGGAAAAGAAAAATCTAAAAGACTGAGAAATTACCTGAAATACCATGAGTCATTCAAAAGAGAATACTATTTAAGGGGAAACATACTGGGACACCATTATTTGGTACATTTAAAATCTGCTTCCTTGTCCCTCAGTAGGGTTAGAGTTCAGGGGGAAAATCTGACCAGTTATTGAGAAGCAAAGAAGTTTTTTTCTTTGTACACTTAATTCTATGCATGGTAAATTTATGCTCCATTTCACCACTGAGTTTTTATTCAAATGTTACTCTTTCTCTAAGTCTATAAAGACAAGTGTGTAAATAGAGATAATTCTCTGCTCTACTCAATAGTCCAAGGAAATTTGAATTAATTTTTTGATTGGGCTTTTATTTTTGTTGTTATTTTATTTTATTTTAGCTTGAATGTGTCAGGGAACTAAGGAACACTTAGGTAAAGCACAGAGAGGATTTCCAGCTAACTATGACAGTAAGCTAGTAAAATCAAGAAACTCAAACACTCTCGTGAGAAAACTGTACAAAGGAAAGACCATAAATCATTGTGCACTTGGCCCCTTCTGCCCCTCTCCACTCACTCATCCCCGATTATTGTTGCTCACTCTTCTCTTTCTGGATTTTCTTGGTTTTGTTCCTGGAGCCCTGCCATGAGTTCTCAGTTTGCTGTTTGCTGCTGGGCCTTATTTTTGGATCTGCCATCAACCCTTTGGTGGGGCTTCAATTTTTACCACCTTCTGTTCTTCATGGGGAGAGAGCTTGAGACTATCTTTAAGGTCCTCTGGAAAAGAGAGTGAGAAATAACCTGTCCTACATCGCTAGTCTCAGAACTTCTAGAACTTGTCTGCCATGGTGCTGATGGCTTTTCAGAGCCAGTTCCTATGGGGGAGAGCTCCAAAATCCCATGATGGTGATGGTGGAATCTAGAGGTTCCATTTTCTCAGGAGTAGCAGCAACAGCAACAGTAATATTGGCAAGAGAGACAAGTAGATAAAGGAAAATTGACCGAAGTGCAAGAACGAGCTTTCAAAGTCACATCAGAATGAAAGGGCCTATCACCAAGCAGAAAAACAGAAAGGAAGATTTTACATAAGGAAAATCAAATTCTATCTGTTCCATCTGACTACAAGCAAAGTTCAGAAGCAGAAAGATGTTTGTAATAAAAAAAATTCTGTTGTGGTGCTATTTACATTTGACATTGACTTTTAAAAAATATTATAAAAATTGTCAAGCATATGCAAAAGAAGAGAGAAAAGTATAGTAAATCTTCAAGTACCTATTATTAAAAAAAAAGAAGAAGAAAGGAAAGAACTTCCACTTTGGAAATGGAAATATTCCTAGGACTCCTGAATTTTCTAATATTTAGGAAAAATCCCACTGCTATGATATTTGCAACAAACAAATATTTTGTAGTTGTTAATGTTAAAAATATACTTCATTTCTAATTCTTATCCTCCAATTTTAAAAATTGAAATATAATTGACATAACATTATATTAGTTTCGGGTGTACAATATAATGATTTGACATTTGTATATACCGCAAAATGATCACCACAATATGTCTAGTTAACATCCATTACCACACATAGTTACAATTTTTTCTTCTTGTTATGAGAACTTTTAAGATCTACTCTCTTACCAACTTTCAAATATACGATACAGGATTGGTAACTATAGTCACCATGCTATACACCACATCCCCAGAACTTATTTATTTTATAACTGTAAGTTTGTACCTTTTGGTCTCCTTCTCCCATTCTGCCCACCGATACCACCACCCCCCCGCCCCGCTGCAGCAATTGCCCCCATTTTTTTTTCCTTTTTCTGAACAGCAGAAGGAAAGCACCCAAGTAGGAATAACTAACTCTGAAGCTGATGCAGGGTCAGGCTGCCATTCTGCATTCACTATACAGCTGTTCATTATGGTTCTTCCCTTACCATATGGGGGCAATTAGCTAAGTCATTCTGGAATTCTAGAAGAATTCTATTCCTTTCCTCCCAACCCTTCTTTAAGGACTAAACTTTTAACCAGGTTCTGAGAATCCATGTTTCAGATGTGCTGGCTCTATTGTATTATATAATACATTTAGGGTATTGAGCCCTTCTACTTCTTGTTTCTTTTAACTAGGCAAATTATAATAACAGCTGACAACTACTGAAAATTGCTTGCTTGCTAAATTCTTTAGGTGGATTTTCTAATTTAATCCTCATATTCACTCTATGAAGTAAGTACTACTATTAGCTCCATTTTGCTGATGAGGAAATAGAGACATGGATGGTTGATTATCTTATCTAAGAATTCAAACCTATAGAAAGTGGCTGGGCTGCATTTTGAATCCCAGGCAGGATGACTCCCTAGTCCAAGCTCCTAGATATAATATCACAATATCTTCTATAGATGAAAGCACACGTCTCCACACTTAATTAAATGTCAGTAATAACTAGTAAACAACTGGCCTATCTACCTTTAAATAATCTGCTTCAAATTTTTAATTATTTCTTGTTGTTGGTCAGCTCTAAGCTTTCATTTCTTCTTATTAAAATTTCTAGCACAGTCCCATATAGTACATGATGTACTGATAGCCTTCTAATGGATTATAGTTTTGTTGTTGAAGTTTAAAATTTTTTTAACAACTTTATTAAGATATCTTTGACATATAGTATTCCTAAAGTCTTACTAAATATTAACATTAATTTGAGTCTAGAAAAAACTGAGTTATTGTTTTCAAACATTCATTAAACTTAAATATAATTCCTTGTGAAAATGAGCAATTAACTGATGGTCCTCCTTCAATAGATGAAGTTAGTTGCCCTTGGAGCATTCGCTTTCATTTATTTGCTCTTTTATATGTCAGGTTTCTCCAGTTCCAGTTTTGTAAAAATGTTCCTAGTTTCATAGCCTTGATGACAAAAACCTAGACCATTAATTCATCAAATAGTTTTTGAGTGACTACTCAGTGCTGATTGGTCTTCCCCTGGGGAGACAGTGATGAATAAGCACAGCCTTTGACTCCAGTTTATAAGAGACAAGTCAGTGAGTGGGGCAGACTAGTCACAATAGTACAGTGTGTAACATGCTATAATAGAGGTATACACACAGCTCTAAGGGGCTAGGGTAGCACAAAGGAGAGAGGGAAGGGAAGGACATAATCTACTCAAGGACTGAAGAGTCAAAACAGGATTCAGAGAAGAGGTGCCTTCGTTTAAAGGAGGAATCTGTTCTTTAACTGAAGGATAGTTGAGTACTGTTCAGAAGGAGGCAGGTGGGGGTTGGGTGTATAACCACGGGGGGACATTCCAGAACTGTGATGAAAAGGCATGGAAACCAAACGACTTGGTGTGTTTCCAGAATCACAAATAGTTTGGTTGGGCTGGGACATCACATTCAAAATCAGGGGTGGTAGGAGAAGAAACTGGGAAGGTAAAGGGAGGTTAGCAGGTGCTTAGAAAGGGTCATGGGTGAAATGCTGATGGATTTGTGCTCTATACTGCTGATGCTAATAAAGGATTGTAAGTGACACAGTGACATGATTTTTGATGTTTAAGGACAATATCAGCAGTGATCCTGCAGTGGAGAGAGACCAGTTATGCTGGACGCCAAGTCGAGGCTTAGCATAATTTTCAGCATTTATGGTGCTAAAGACCATCCTTAGCAAGTCAGCATTTACAGTGGGGGTAACGTCATGCATTAGATTCATCTCCTCAGTACCCAAAACACTACTTTCAATATGTATTAACTAACAATACAGGTTTCTCCACATGTGAGAAAAGAGACTTGGACAGATTACTTCCTGAGAAAAGTTGGAATAAAAGAATAAGACATGCATGAAGAGCTGTACGCCAAACCAAACCTTATTGTTAGTAACTCCGTGAAGGGACCATCTCAGGCCATCAAAGATCATAATTTCAGTTTTGGGGAACATCAAAATCATCTAACAGTCTTTGAGAGGTGGATTAATACGTTATTCAACATTAAATTCTGTCTTAAATAATGACAACCACATACCATTTGATGATATTAAGCTATACACATCCTATCTCATTTTTCTTTAAAGTTATTTACCTAGATAAAGGAAGCCATTATTTGCTGAGCTAAAAGAAGAAAATGAATGGGCTTTCGTCTGAGTAAAAAGTCCATTCTTATTCTAAATCCTAGCCAAAAGCCCTAGGAATGCCAAGAAACTGCTTGTGCTTCACCTTTCACCTGCACACTAACTTTTCATAGATTTAACAATAAACCTTCAACTATTTCTTACTGCCAGCTTTTTAACAGAAACATTCATAGTTAGAAGCATTGTATAATGATTTCATGGGAGTTCTATGGGTAAGAAAAAATAAGCTTTTCTCTTTTGGAACAGCTAAACTGTGTTTGTGGAAAATTACACAGAGATAATCCTATACTGCACAACAGACAGAGAGATGTAGTTAAGTGCCAAGACTGGGAATTGTGAGATCAGGGATTGAAAAGAGTGAAAAAAGCTTAGACAGCTGCAATAGGCAGCAATGGTGCCTTTTACTTTTACATTCCCCACAGTGCCTACAAAATGGAGTTTGTTTACAATAGAATGAGGTTATCCTACAGGGGTGAAGTAAGAAAGGAACAATTAGAGGACCGGTGAGGGGTACGGACAGGATGAGGAAGGGTAGAGGTCTTGGCTGAAAATACAGATGCGCACAGCAGGGCTAGAAGAAGCTGGAAATTTAGAAGAAAGACCCCTGATAGACAGCAGAGGAGGAGTGTGAAGTGGGTAGGTCTCTTTGCAGAAGGGATTAAACAGGATGAAAATGCAAATACATATCCAAATCCACCCTGACAGATGAGGGCATGTTTGTGTGCAACATAGCAGGTTCCTCTTCTAGAGGTGCTGCCAAAGAGCAAAAGGAAAGTTTCCTGGAGGCTGCTTATCAAAGGGTTTAGATTTAAGATTCAAATTCAACGAATATTTATTGAGGGCCAGACACCTTGCAACGGGTTTCCAATAGCTTAACTAACTCATCAAATTTTTGTAATAATCCCATGAGGTACATACTAAATCAAACAGGTTTATCGATTAGGAAACTGAGTCTCAGAGAGGTTCAGGTACTCACTTACGACTAAAGAGATGATAATGAGAGAAGTGGGGGTTCCAACCCGGGACACTCTCCCAGTTGAGATGGGCGCCTCTCCTATCCTCCCTCTGGAGGAGCTGCCTCTCCCTGTTCCATTCCTGTCCTATGATTCAGTGAAAACAGAGGCTGTGAAATGCACATGGTCAACGTGACTGGCAAGGACAGTTCTCCATTTGCCAAGTCTCAGAAAGCACGTCAGAGCCAGAAGGCAACTCCTAACAGTGCCAATCTGCCTGCGAGCACTCAGGCAGATTAAGAGATAAGTTAGAATCCAGGGAGTGTTCAGTTCCCAGCTTGGGATGAATGTACTTGTTGGCTCAACTCTTCTCCCACCTCTGCTGCTCATGGAATTAAAGAAGCCACTCAGATGTCACTCTGAAAGTTCTGCCTGGCACGTTGGAGCCCAGAAACTGAATGTTGAGAAAGATAGTTCGACAAATATGGCTTGCTTAAAAATACTTTGCATATAAGAGTTAGGTTTCTTATATTTTTTAATTTTTATTTATTTATTTTTGGCTGCATTGGGTCTTCATTGCTGCGTGTGGGTTTTCTCTAGTTGTGGCTTGCGGGCTCCAGAGCACAGGCTCAGTAGTTGCGGCGCACGGGCTTAGTTGCTCCATGGCATGTGGGATCTTCCTGGACCAGGGCTCAAACCCGTGTCCCCTGCATTGGCAGGCAGATTGTTAACCACTGCACCACCAGGGAGGCCATAACTAAAATAAAATTCAAAAATTAAAAAAAAAAATTAAAGAGTTAGGTCTCACCTGTAAAGGGGAAGAGTCAAGTTGGCAGTGTGGGAAGACATAGAGTTAGTGTCTCCCCACAACTAGGGCATCTGCCAGCCGCTGGTGGGGGACTCTGACACCCAAGGAGACTGGAGGAACCCCAAAGTTAACCAGTAGATGTAGGGGGACCGAGGGGGGAGGAAAAGGGGAGGCCACAAGATCAGTGCCCCTGAGGCCAGGGAGATCACGAGAGGCGGGTGGCAAGGGCCCTCCCAGACACCAGACCGGAGGAGCAGGAGAGGAGAGAAGGGCGTTTGCCCCAGCCACTCGAGCCAGAAGAGCCTGCTAGGCTCCCAGGTGAGGTCCCCTGCCTTCTGAGAACAGGTGTGGGGGGCATGCCTGGGCTCTTTCTGTTCCTTGAGCCTAAGCCCCACCCCCCACAGCCCCCAAGGTCTTTTCCAGCCCTGTGGGTCCTGAGCATTGGCCCCACCAACCGTTCAAACCTCGCCCTTGCTTAGGTCCCGCCCTCCACAGCCAACGCCTTTCCCTCCCTCTTTTTTTTCTTTTTTCTTTTCCCTCCTCCACTTTTTAACTATTGTGGTACTGACATACCTTCCAGTTGTTGATTCATCTATATTTTAATTTTTACATTCTTTCTAACATATCTGTTAGTTTCTGAGTCTAATTTTATTTTTTACTTTGTTATTTTTCTCTTATTTTATGTTTTTTTTGTCACCTCATGAGGCTTCAGGGATCTTGATTCACAAGCCTGGGCACGGCAGGAAACTCCTGCGGTGGGAGCACCGAGTCTAAACCACTGGACTAACAGAGAACCTCAGACCACAGGGAATATTCATCGGAGTGAGGTCTCACAGAGTCCCCATCTCAGCACCAAGACCCAGCTCTACCCAATAGCCTACAAACTCCAGCGCTGGAAGCCTCAGGCCAAAAAACCAGTAAAACAGGAACACAATCCGACTCGTTAAAAAAAAAAAAAAAAATGAGATGGCAAAAAAGTATGTCACAGATAAAGGCACAAGGTAAAAACCTACAAGACCAAATAATTGACAGGAACTAGGCAATCTACCTGAAAAAGAATTCAGAGTAATGATAGTAAAGATGATCCAAAATCTTGGAAATAGAATGGAAGCATGGATTGAGAAAATACAAGAAATGTTTAACAAAAATCTAGAAGAACTAAAGAACAAACAAACAGAGATGAACAACAATAACTGAAATGAAAAATACACTAGAAGGAATCAATAACAGAATAACAGAGGCAGAAGAACGAATAAGTGAGCTGGAAGACATAATGGTGGAAATAACTGTGGAGGAGCAGGATAAAGAAAAAAGAATGAAAAGAATTGAAGACAATCTCAGAGACCTCTGGGACACACTAAATGCATCAGCATTCGAATTATAGGGGTCCCAGAAGAAGAAAAGCAAAAGAAAGAGTCTGAGAAAATATTTGAAGAGATTATAGTGGAAAACTTCCCTAACATGGGAAAGGAAATAGTCACCCAAGTCCAGGAAGCACAGAGAGTCCCATACAGGATAAACCCTAGGAAAAACACACAAAGGCACATATTAATCAAACTAACAAAAATTAAATTCAAAGAAAAAATATTAAAAGCAGCAAGGGAAAAACAAAAAATAACATACAAAGGAATCCCCATAAGGTTATCAGCTGATATTTTCAGTGGAAACTCTACAGGCCAGAAGGGAGTGGCAGGATATATGTAAAGTGTTGAAAGAGAAAAACCTACAATCAAGATTACTCTACCTAGCAAGGGTCTCATTCAGATTCAATGGAGAAGTCAAAAGTTTTTCAGACAAACAAAAGCTAAGAGAATTCATCGCCACCAAACCAGCTTTACAACAAATGCTAAAGAAACCTCTCTAAGCGGGAAACACAAGAGAAGAAAAAGACCCACAGAAACAAACCCAAAACAATTAAGAAAATGGTAATAGGAACATACATATCGATAATAACCTTGAATGTAAATGGATTAAATGCCCCAACCAAAAGACACACACTGACTGAATGGATACAAAAACAAGACCCAAATATATGCTGTCTACAAGAGACCCACTTCAGACCTACGGATACATAGAGACTGAAAGTGAAGGGATGGAAAAATATACTCCATGCAAATGGAAATCAAAAGAAAGCTGGTGTAGCAATACGCATATAAGATAAAATAGACATTAAAATAAAAACTGTTACAAGAGATAAGGAGGGACACTACATAATGATCAAAGGATCAATCCAAGAAGAAGATACAACAATTATAAATGTTTATGCTCTCAACATAGCACCCCAATACGTAAGGCAAATGCTAAGAACCATGAAAGGAGAACTTGACAGTAATACAATAATAGTAGGGTACTTTAACACCCCACTTACGTCAATGGACAGATCATCCAAACAGAAAATAAATAAGGAAACACAAGCTTTAAATGACACAATAGACCAGATAGATCTAATAGATACTTATAGAACATTCCACCCAAAAGTGGCGGAATACACTTTCTTCTCAAGCGCACATGGAACATTCTCCAGGATAGATCACATCTTGGGTCACAAATCAAGCCTCGGAAAACTTAAGAAAATTGAAATTGTATCAAGCATCTTTTCTGACCACAACACTATGAGACTGGAAATCAATTACAGGAAAAAACCTGTAAAAAACAGAAATACATGGAGGCTAAACAGTGTGCTACTAAATAACCAAGAGATCACTGAAGAAATCAAAGAAGAAAGAAAAAAATACATAGAAACAAATGACAATGAAATGAAAACACGACGACCCAAAACCTATGGGATGCAGCAAAAGCAGTTCTAGGAAGGAAGTTTATAGCAATTCAATCTCACCTCAAGAAACAAGAAAAATCACAAATAAACAATCTAATCCTACACTTAAAACAACTAGAGAAAGAAGAACAAAGAAACCCAAAGTCAGTAGAAGGAAAGAAACCATAAATATCAGAGCAGAAATAAATGAAACAGAAACGAAGAAAACAATAGCAAAGATCAAAAAACGCTAAAAGCTGGTTCTTTGAGAAGATAAACAAAATTGATAAATCCTTAGCCAGACTCATCAAGAAAAAAAGGGAGAGGATGCAAATCAATAAAACTAGAAATGAAAAAGGAGAAATCACAACTGACACTGCAGAAATACAAAGGATTATAAGAGACTACTACAAACAACTATAGGCCAATAAAATGGATAACCATGAAGAAATGGACAAATTCTTGGAAAGGTACAATTTTCCAAGACTGAGCCAGGAAGAATTAGAAAATATAAACAGACCTATCACAAGTAATGAAATTGAAACCGTAATTAAAAATCTTTCAACAAACAGAAGTCCAGGACCAGATGGCTTCACGGGTGAATTCTATCAAATATTTAGAGAAGATATAACACCGATCCTTCTAAAACTCTTCCAAAAATTGCAGAGGGGGAAACACTCCTAAATTCATTCTATGAAGCCACCATCACCCAGATACCAAAACCAGAAAAAGATATCACAAAACAAGAAAACTACAGGCCAATATCACTGATGAACATAGATGCAAAAATCCTCAACAAAATACTAGCAAACAGAATCCAAAAGCACATTAAAAGGATCATACACCATGATCAAGTGGGATTTATCCCAGGGATGCAAGGATTCTTCAATATACACAAATCAATCAATGTGATACACCACATTAACAAATTAAGGAATAACAACCATATGATCATCTCAATAGAAGAAAAAAAAACTTTTGACAAAATTCAACACCCATTTATGATAAAAACTCTCCAGAAAATGGGCATAGCAGGAACCTACCTCAACATAATAAAGGACATATATGACAAACCCACAGCAAGCATCATACTCAATGATGAAAAACTGAAAGCATTTCCACTAGGATCAGGAACAAGACAAGGATGTCCACGCTCTCCACTCTTATTCAACACAGTTTTGGAAGTTTTAGCCACAGTAATCAGAGAAGAAAAAGAAATAAAAGGTATACAAATTGGAAAAGAAGAAATAAAACTGTCACCGTTTGCAGATGACATGATACTATACATGGAAAATCCTAAAGATGCCACCAGAAAACTACTAGAACAAATCAATGAATTTGGTAAGGTTGCAGGATAAAAATTAACGCACAGAATTCTCTGGCATTCCTATGCACCAACAACAAAAAATCAGAAAGAGAAATTAAGGAAACACTCCCATTTACCATTGCAACAAAAAGAATAAAATACCTACGAATAAACCTGCCTAAGGAGGCGAAAAAGTTGTACTCAGAAAACTATAAAACCCTGATGAATGAAATCAAAGATGACATAAACAGATGGAGAAATATAACATGATCCTGGATTGGAAGAATCAATATTGTGAAAATGACTATACAACCCAAAGCAATCTACAGATTCAATGCAATCTCTATCAAACTACCAATGTCATTCTTCACAGAGTTAGAATAAAAAATTTTACAATTCGTATGGAAACACAAAAGACCCCGAATAGCCAAAGCAAACTTCAGAAAGAAAAACGCAGCTGGAGGAATCAGGCTCCTGACTTCAAACTATACCACAAAACTACAGTAATCAAGACAGTATCGTACTGGCACAAAAACAGAAATATAGATCAATGGTGCAGGATAGAATGCCCAGAGATAAACCCACGTACATATGGGCACCTAATTCATGACAAAGGAGGCAAGAACATACAATGGAGAAAAGACAGCCTCTTCAATAAGTGGTGGTGGGAAAACTGGACAGCTTCATTTAAAAGAATGAAATTAGAACACTTCCTAACAGCATACACAAAAATAAACTCAAAATGGATTAGAGACTTAAATGTAAGACCAGACACTATAAAACTCTTAGAGGAAAACAGGAAGAACACTCTTTGCCATAAACCATGGCAAGATCCTTTTTGTCCCACTTCCTAGAGTAACAGAAATAAAAACAAAAATAAACAAATAGCACTTAAACTTAAAAGCTTTTGCACAACAAAGAAAATCATAATGAACACAAAAAGACAACCCTCCAAATGAGAGGAAATATTTGCAAATGAAACAACAGACAAAGGATTATACTCTAAAATATACAAACAGCTCATGGAGCTCAATATCAAAAAAACTATCTAGTTAAAAAATGGGCAGAGGCAAGAGGCACATGAAAAGATGCTCAACATCACTAATTATTAGAGAAATGCAAATCAAAACTACCATGAAGTATCACCTCACCCCAGTCAGAATAGCCATTACCAAAAAAGCTAGAAACAATAAATGCTGGAAAGGGTGTGGTAAAAAGGGAACCCTCCTACACTGTTGGTGGGAATCTAAATTGATACAACCACTATGGAAAACAGTATGGAGGTTCCTTAAAAAACTAGAAATAGAACTACCATATGACCCAGCAATCCCACTACTGGGCATATACCCTGAGAAAACCGGAATTCAAAAAGAGTCATGTACCACAATGTTCATTGCAGCTCTATTTACCATGGCTAGGATATGGAAGCAACCTAAATGTCCATCAACAGATGAATGGATAAAGAAGATGTGGCACATATATACAATGGAATATTACTCAGCCATAAAAAGAAACAAAAGTGAGTTATATGTAGTGAGATGGATGGACCTAGCGTGTGTCATACAGAGTGAAGTAAGTCAGAAAGAGAAAAACAAATACTGCATGCTAATGCATATATATGGGATGTAAAAAAAAAAAAAAAAGGTACTGCTGAACCTAGTTGCAGGGCAGGAATAAAGAGGTAGGCATAGAGAATGGGCTTGATGACATGGGTGGGAGGGTGAAGCTGGGGCAAAGTGAGAGTAGCATCGACATGTTACACTATAGAATGTAAAATAGTTGGCTGGTTGGAAGCAGCAGCATAGCACAGGGAGATCGGCTCCGTGCTTTGCGATGACCTAGAGGGGTGGGACAGGGAGGACGGGAGGGAAGCTTAAGAGGGAGAGGATATGTGTATGCATATGGCTGATTCACTTTGTTGTGCAACAGAAACTGACATGGTATTGTGAAGCAATTATACTCCAATAAAGATCTATTAAAAAAAAAAAAAAAGTTAGGTCTGGCCTAGACCAAGCTGAATCAAGATGTTTTTTGAGAACAGTTGAAAGATTCACTTTAATAATAATAGCAATAGTAGTAATGGTAGTAATTAGTAGTAGTAATGGTAGCAATAGTAGCAGTAGTACTAGCTCACACACAGATAGCGCTTACCATATGGAGGCACTGTTCTAAGTGCTACATGTATGTTGGTATAACTCTCACAACATTATGAAGTAGGCACCACTATCCCCATATTTCGAGAGGTTCAAATCTTGATTCTTTCCATTATTTCCTGTGGAACTTGGGGAAACGTTACTTATCTATTCACTCAATCGTCACACCTTTTTTGAGTACCCTTCTGTGCTAGGCCATTGAAATTTAGTGATAAACAAGGGGACATGTTCCTGTTCTCAGGAAGTTCATGGTCCAGGCAGGAAGACAAATATTACTTAATTGTGACTCTGGTAAGTGCTGTAAGGAAACAGCAGGTGCTATGAGAATTTACAAAAGGGGATATCACCTAGTCTGGAGAACAGCATGAATCTGCATCTCAATTTCTTCACTTAAAATATGGGAATGATATTTCTTGCTTCACATAATTGTTGTAGGGGTAAAATAGGTGAATATACCAGAAAATGAGATGTAAAAATAAAAAGTATGTACTTTTTAAAAAATTAACATGATGATTTCTAGGGCATGCTAACGACTCTGATAATCTGCTTCAAATCTGACTTTACCACACACCAGTAATCTGTGTAGGCTTCAGTTACCTTCTAGATACTAAAAATCTTAGTAGGTGGCTGGTAATGGCTGTCAGGCTTTCTGGTTAGAGGGGAGGCTCTGTATAGGAAAAGAGTTGGGATGAAAAGGCAAAAATGATAGTCTTTTCCTTTCCATACCTGTATGCATGCTGCCTGGAAAAAACAAACTTGCATTTCACAAGCTTCAGTATCTTCATGTCATTTAACTATATTTCATAAGTCATCCAATAGCATACTTACATGTCACCCAACAGTCTTTTAAATCTTTTAACCAGATAGTTTTGCAATCTGATTTGGCTTTTTAATTTCATATATTTTTTAAAAAGCACCCTCTGATGAATCATCAAAATGATTATACATTTTGAATCCAGGGTTTTTACATGTCTGGCAGTCAGAAATGTCCCACAAGGCAACAAGATTCATGTCTCTATATTTTATAACTTCATGTTCAAATTCTGCAGCCAACCTAATTATTTTTTTTTCTTGAGGGTAATTAAATATTATTACAGTGGCTACTTCTGCCTAAAATAATTTCTGCAACTTGGAATTCCTTACTATAAATTCAGCTAGAGAAACAGAGTGTTCAAGTTCCCGAAAGTCCGTATTTCCACATATGTACTTTATTCTTTTAATGATGAAAGAAATAAAACGCTTTGTACTTTTAAACAGAAAAAGCTTGGCTTTTTAAATTGCAGGGTAATTTTTTATTACTGTGTTAAGGCATTCTGCTGAAACCTACCTTAGTTATAGGACCTGGTTTATGGCTGGAATAATAGCCAGCATAGTAGAAGAAAAAGGAGAGAGAGAGACATTTAAATGGTTTATTGCAGCAATCTTCCAATTTGGGTTCATGAAGAAGTTTTTTGCTTAAGCCCCATTGCTAATATCTATCTATATCTGTATCTATAACCATCTGTAGCTATAATTTAGTCAAAGAGATCTCTCTTGGGTTTCTATTGAGGCTTTTTAAAAAAATTTATGCATATACCTAAAACCTTATTTCTGGGTATCATTTCACAAAGGAAACGTTTGAGCTTTCAGAAAGTTTCTCTTTGAGAAAACGTAGTACCTACATCATCTCATTTCATCTTTGGATCCTACACAGCCACTGGGATCCTTTGTTACCAAGTAAGAAAAGAAAATGCTTTTAAAATGCCCAAGCCTCTCCCTCCCTTGGTTTATTTACTTTTTCTCTCCATTTTCCTTCTGGCCCACTGTGATCTTGGTGATGGCTGATTCAGGGCAAGGATGATGTCAAACTGCTGTCAAGCCAATTGCATAGAAAAAGAAGAATTAACATGTTCTCCCTTCAAAATGATTGATTCCGTGGCTCCACATTCATCATCTGGCTCATCATGACCAGCTCTTCTCAGCCCATTGCAGGGTGACCTTGTTAGCACTGCCTGTGCCCTTCCTGCCACAGCAGCTGTCTGGAGGCCCTGCATGTGTGATGTGGGCTAATGAGGGTCTGAGTCACCCACTTAGGCTCTCACCTTCCCAGTCATCAGACCCGGAAGTGTGAAAGAAAGGCGAAGGGCTCACACTTAAACATGTGTCCACAGACGAAAGGGGAATGTCCTCATCTTCTCGTTGAGATCATCACATGACCTGTGCTGAATGGTCATCAGACAGTCAAAAGGCCCTGAGCCTGTTGTAAATTCACAAACTATCTGGGGGTAAATTTATCATCCAAGACAGCCTGCTTTACAGACTGCAACTTGTGCATACCCTTAGCAGGAGAGGTAGCCCCAGGATAACACATCATGTGTCCCTGGAGCATCTGTTTTATTATAATGGGAGATTTAAAACCTTTTATAGAAAACTAATGGTCTTGTTTGGTGTCTAATGCCAAAGTTGGATAAATCTTAAAGGTGAAATAAAGAAACTTTAAAGGAATTTTGCACTTGGGCGAGGCCTTCATATTTCTTCTCTCAACCTTCTCCTCTAACCCCACCCCCAAAACCTTCCCTCTCCTCTCCTGCTCTGGGTACTTCAGTGGGAAAGTTTGAATGGAACATCCTAAGACAGTGTTTTCCAAACAGTGCATCACGACTCACTAGTGGATTGTGAAAATAAATGTAGTGGGTCACAAATAGCATTTTAAAAATGAAATAAAATAGAACCCTTTGATTGTAATGAAATGCACTCCTTATTGGGGATAATGGTAAAAAATGTTTCAAAGCTGTTGCCCTAAGTGATAACTTTCTGCAACTTCTTCCTGTATATAAAACAATCGTTGAAAAAATCCTGAAGATGATTATAACAAATATTTTATAATGAATGACACTGGCCATATCTGATGATGAACAGGATCAATAAGAAATAACAAGCTTACGCTAACCTCAGCCTTGCTGCCTTGCTATTTTTTTCTTAAAGTAACCTCTAAATTCTCCATTTCTCCATGGTGGAAAATATAAGTGATTTGGGGCACGATGTGTGTGTGTGCATGTGTGTGTGTGTGTGTGTGTGTGTGTGTGTGTGTGTGTATGTGTGTATGAGAGTATTTAATCTGGCTCCTACAGAGAGGAAAACACACTGCTAGAGAATGAAATCTTTGGACATAATCTTTTAAGACTTTTCAGTTACATGGCTCCTTTAAAAAGTCTGACATGTAAAATTGTTTGGAAACTGGTATCCAAGTCATGTAATTTTTCTTCCAGATATCCTGCTTATTTGCTTATTTCTTTTTAAACCTGTGTCTATAACCCCAATGCTCAGAAACATTGCTGTATGTTTGAATCATCTGTTTCTATGACCTTTGCCTTTATTGATTTATTTTCCTTTTCTTTATTTTTAATGTTGCCTTTGAGATTAAAGTCATTTTTCTTCCACAATAGTAGGTGAATGGTGACTTTGCTGTTAAGAAAGAGAAATTGTGATAAGGAAAAAAAAAAAAGGGTAGCTCCATAAGGCATCTTAAAAGTACAAAAATAAAACAAAACGAAACAAAAACAACTTATGTAGAGAGCAATGAGACATTAACACTGTCTACCTCTCTCATAAAAACAAAGGTTGTAGAGCAGGAACCAAAAATGATCTCAATAACAGCTAACATTTATGAGTACTTACTGTAATGCTAGTTATTGTACCTAGCACTGTTCTAAGCATGTTGGAGGCATTATCTCATTTACTTCTCACAACACTTAAGTAAGAGGCATTAATATTATCCCAATTTTTCTGAAGCTGAAACTGATATTTAGAGGGGTGAAGTAGTTTGCCCAAAGTGCTATAAGTAGTGAGCAAGGATTCCAGAAAGTTCGAATGACTCCCCTGGCCTCCTTCCCAACTGCTGACTCCTTGCTAAGACTTATTCACTATAGCCCACTGCCTCCCTTATAAAAATAAATAATGCAAACAGAAGATAATATTTCTCATATTCAATTCAACAAATATTTGTTGACTGCCTACCAAGTACCAGGGTCTATGCTAGGTGCTCAGAATATACTGATACTGATACTGATCAGTTCAGTCAGAGATAATAAATCTATAGGGTGTAGTAAAATATGTAAAGATATATATTTCCTAGGCTCAATTCCAATCATATTGGAATAGATCTCTGTGAACCATATAAGTGATTGGGAGGGAGGAATGGGGAGGAAAGGAACATTCTGTGAAGTTGATTTTAAGAACTCTAATGTAGCAGCACTTGAAGAGTGCATCAAAAATTAACGAGGTATTCCTAGGCATTATCCCTAAGAAGAATTATAATTGTGATGGAATTTTACAGCTTATTTGCTTAGCTTTATTACTATATTGAAGTGGTTAATAAGTTAGCCAGTTTTTTTTTTTTTCTTTTCTTTTAATAACATCTTGTTCCATTGTCTGGGGGAACTTGAATGTAGCAGTAGCAACTGCAGAAGCAAGGAAAGGGACTCCGGTGAGCACCTTTTATCATCCTTCTAAGTGGCATGGGTTTCTTCACCATGAAGCACAGGCCCACTTGGTTTCTTCCTCTTCACTCCACCCCTATTCAATGGTGCCTAGTCCTAGGTAGATTCCAGATGACCTTCTTCATTCCTAGACAAACAGTTTCTGCAAGAAGCCTTCAGCATCTCCCAGCTGGTGCAAAGTATAAGGCAGAGCAGAGAGTACACTGTCTCTAGGATCAGCAGACTTGGTGTTGAATCCAGTTCTGCTTCCTCTTTAATAGCTGCGTGACTTTCCACAAGTTGCTGAACTTTTACTTTTAAAATCCTTACAACATATTTCAGCCAAAAAAAAAATATGTAGGGAATGATATAATGATTACCCATATGCTCAATTCCCAGCTTAAAAATAAAACATGGAAATGAAGTGAAAACCCTTCTGTGCACTCTGACCCCATTTTCCTCCACCAGAAAAGAATAATTTTAAATTTGGTGTTTATTATTACTGCCCATATCCTTAACCAATTACTATATATGTATTTATGATGAGGCAATGTGTATATTGTTTGGCATGTTTTGAAAAAAATACATAAATTATATTATCCTGAGGATATCTTCTGTAATTGCTTTTTTCATTCAACTTTCTTTTTGGAAGATTTATCATATAAACTCTTTGAGTCTTAGTTTCTTCATCTGTACAATGAGCACAGTAGACATACTGCATAAGGTTGGTGTGAGATCTTAAATAAAACAACAAGGATTTACTGTATAGCACATGGAACTGTATTTGATCTCTTGTAATGACCTATAGTGGAAGAGAATATGAAGCTGGGCACCTGAAACTAACACAATATTGGAAATCAATTATAGCTAAATAAAATTTTAAAATTAAACAGATGAATAGATTAAGAAGATGTGGTATACACATACAATGGAATACTACTCAGCCATCAAAAAGAATGAAATTTTGCCATTTGCAACAACAGGGGTGGACTTGGAGGGTATTATGCTAAGTGAAGTAAATCAGACAGAGAAAGACAATTACTGTATGATGTCACTTACATGTGGAATCTAAACAATATAACAAACTAGTGAACATAATAAGAAAGAAGCAGACTCACAGATACAGAGAACAAACTAGTATTTTCCAGTGAGGAGAGGAAAGGGGGGAGGGGAAATATAGGAGTAGGGGATTAAGAGGTACAAACTATTATGTATAAAATAAGCTACCAGGATATACTGTACAATACAGGGAATGTAGCCAATATTTTATGACAACTATAAATGTAGTATAAACTTTAAAAATTGTGAATCACTATATTGTACACCTGTAACTTATATACTATTGTATATCTACTATACTTCAATTAAAAATTAAAAAAAATAGCATAGGCTGTCAGTGGCAGAGTATCTGGCACATGGTAGATACTTAAGAGAATGCCATTTCCTTACCATCCCTCAAGGAACAGTGTTCTACATCTGACAACTCAGAGAAAGCAGCCACTTGGCTTGCTCAACTGTCATGTTCTACTTACAGTTTGCCACTAAACATTCCCACTGGTATCAAAATGGTCCCATGCAGGACAGGCAGGCTGATGATAAGCATTAGCATCTAATGTTTCCTGAGAGGACCCGGCCTAAGCATGCTGCTTTACATAGTTACAGTCATAATTTTCTTCTGGTTTTCAAAATCAGAGTTAGATTTCTGAATATGGAAAATATACAAGCACCATAAAAGTGCATGTTATCTATGGAACACTCTGAAGGTTCCATGTTAATCATCTCTGATGAAGATACAGAAACAAACAAACAGGAGTATAATTTAATATACTCCACTTCTATTTTTCTTCAGTCTATTCTTTCTACATTCTTGTGTACAATTTCCTATTTTTGTTATTTTAAATTTAATTGCTTCTGCTAAAGCAAACATACTGCAGAATTGCCAGTTGCCTTATAAATGACTCAAATCACGCATTACTTTCATTGAGATGGTTTTAGTTTTTTCTGGAATCCCAACAAATTTCAATCAATCATTCACACTATAAAAATGTGGTAGTTTAGAAATCCTTGACTAATTTGTCTGAGTTTAAGGTTTCTTATAACATTTGGCCTAATGCTGGCTGAAGGGATGTCTACACAATGTCAAAACAGGTGGTAAATTCAACCATTTCAGTAAATACTGCTGTCATTTTGCAAGAAGAAAAAAGGTGCGGGATCAAACTGATTTTTGAGTTTTGTACAAAGTAAACAACTGATTTATGAATGAAATATTTTGCCTTTCTCCAGATTATTTAATTGTTGTGTAAATGTAGGCACAATTGTGGAGGACACAAACATTTACTTGCAATAAATAACATTAAAAAAGAGAAATTCTTACAATTTCAATGTAGCAAAATGAGTTGAATCACATACCCACATACTGGTTGGGAGGAACAGAGGCTGTACTTCAAAGGTATTATTTGACCTCCAAGTAAAAGCCAGCACCTAGCCTTCAATGTGAAATACCAAGGATGGCAATTGTGTTTAAATCTAACTAATAACCTATCTGAAAATCCTACTTACCCAACTGATTAAAGGTGAGGCTGGTCTTCTGATTAAAGGGAAACACTAGATCTCTAAATTATACAAATAGGCAGAGAAGGTAATTATTAAGAAGATAATGCTTTAAGCACCAATTGGTAGTACTTTTCTTGAAACAAGTTCAGCCCAAGGTAGATTAGTAATGATTGACAAAACACCCATAAAGAATTACTACCCCAAAGCTATTAGTTTTCCTTAAATCTTTTTCCTCTTGTAATTATGATATAGCATCCTATTGTAAAGGAGATGTTAAAAATTTCTCTTATTTACATCAGACATTATTATTCACAAGTGCTAAAAATGATCTGTAAATTGTAGAACATATTACTAAAATATTTATTTGAACTAAATTTTTTTTTTTTTTTGCGGTACGCGGGCCTCTCACTGTTGTGGCCTCTCCCGTTGCGGAGCACAGGCTCCGGACGCGCAGGCTCAGCAGCCATGGCTCACGGGCCCAGCCGCTCCGCGGCATGTGGGATCTTCCCGGACCGGGGCACGAACCTGTGTCCCCTGCATCGGCAGGCGGACTCTCAACCACTGTGCCACCAGGGAAGCCCTGAACTAAATTTTTTTTTTAAAGATTTAATTTTATTTATTTTTTGCTGTATTGGGTTTTCGTTGCTGCACTCAGGCTTTCTCTAGTTGTGGCGAGCGGGGGCTACTCTTCATTGTGGTGCGCGGGCTTCTCCTTGTGGTGGCTTCTCTTGTGGAGCATGGGCTCTAGGTGTGTAGGCTTCAGTAGTTGCGGCACGCAGGCCCAGTATTTGTGGCACGTGCGCTCTAGAGCACAGGCTCACTAGTTGTGGTGCACGGGCTTAGTTGCTCCACAGCATGTGGGATCTTTCCGGACCAAGGATCAAACCCGTGTCCCCTGCAGTGGCAGGTGGATTCTTATCCACTGCGCCACCAGGGAAGTCTGTGAACTAAATATTTTTAACCTAAAATTCAGTGAACATTGGTTAGCTTGGTTCCAAGACTTCTCACAGCCGATGGGACAGAATTCAATAACTGGATATCTTTCCTCACTCACTTGCTCTCTCCTGTTCTGTTCCACCAGAATAACTGATTGCCTTAGAGGACTTCAAATGGGATCAGATTCATGTTTAATGGGTATCTCAGATATTGTTTAAACAAATAATTGTACGAAAATGAGACCAGTGATACTGGATGGATTTTTGGCAATAGACAACATAAAATTATCCTAGTTTTCTAAAAAATGAACATCTTCTTAGCACATTTATTATTATTGTCAATATTCCAGAGATAAATACAAATTCACATTTTCCATAAGTTATACAGGCACTCCTCACTTTACATAGTGCAGGACAGTAAAAATAACCAGGTAAGCTGAAATGTGCAAAGCTATCTTAAAAATCAACTAAGAAATTCTGATTGTTCTGTGACCTCTAAAATCTTTTGTTGGAACATTAACATTATCGTTAATGTTATTGTTAACATAACATTAATCTTACTGTTGGTTATAAATGTACAAGGAAATTTAAAAGGCAGTAAAACTATAAGTTACCATAGTATACTATAAGTTAAAACATTAGAAACTTTGAGAACCAAGGTGTTTTATTTTGTTGTAAAAACAACTTATCAAGAGTAGTTTGAACAGTACTTGTCTTATTCTTGTCACATAATTTATTATATGGAGCAAATATCAATTCTATCCCTCAGCTGTCACACACCTTTTGAAGTTTCCATTAGCTTCCAACACTTTATCTTTCGTAATGAAATCTTTCTGATAGTTTCTTTAATGTGAAGAGTTTTGCTGGTGTTTCTTCCTCTGCAACTTCTTCATCCTTGTTGTCACAACCACTTCCCTCATTTATGTTGATAAGTTAGCTTCACTAAGTTCTTCTACCTAGGTATTTAGAGACTCTTCAACTGCAGCAATGTCAACCTTCCCAGGGTCAGCTAAGTTCCTCCATAACTCTATTTACAGTAAGGTCAAAGTTCACTTCCAGTGAACAAAACACTTTTTGTCTCTTGGCTGCATTTTTCACTTGTTGGCCAATTCCCTCTTTCAGTTGTTGTTTTGTAAAGTGCCTGCATGGGTTTATCACTGGGAGACAAGGAAGCAACACAACTATATGCTTTGCTGTCTAGACAAGAACTGACTAACAGATGAGCGATGGCCAATAAAATGACAAACTAAAAAACTGAGGAGATTAGTCACTGATCGTGATATGAATCTGTTATTTACATAGTGATTGGTGGACTGAAGAGCTAGTGGTGAAGTTTAGACTTTACCCAATTACTCACAGCTAAAACACCATGGTAACTGAAATTTGAACCATGGTGTTAGGGGACCGGTGTTATTTAACTAAACCATGGTAACTGAAACGTGGGCATATCAGAACCATGGAAAGCAAGGACTGCCTGTATTTAATTCCTTAAAACAATTGTTGGGGCAAAATTAAAACTGCCACAGCTGGTATCACAATCTGAGAACCTAGAAACATTAATTTTGTGCATCAACAAAGCTTATGTCTCAATTTTAAATCATAAAATAAAAATGTGATTTCATTCTTCATTTTTTTCCAGTGTGGAAGATTAAGAAAAAAGCTAATTTAATTGCCAGTTACTCCTCAGAATTAATAAATATAGATACTGATCAAACTCACAATTAAAATGTTTTGGATTGACACACAAATTAATTTTCCTAGGATCATATTTGAGTAATGCATTATTACTCCTAATACAATTTATTGTACATTAGCATAAATAGATATATACATACATACATTGTCTCTTACTCGTCCATTCATGCTTAACGTCGTATATAAAACAATAACATTGAACTCATAGGATATACAAAGTCAGCTTTTAGATGGAGGAATAACACATATGGAATTTATATGAGGAACTATAACATTATACATACACACACACACACAGTCAGCTCTGCTATAATGCTTGCTTGGGAATATGAATTTGTTCCATTATGGAACAATTTGAGCATAATGCACATTTTGCATTTCCTTATGTACAATTTCACATGAGAGAAACACTACATGAATGCAGAAAACTGCACCCAGAGGAACCAAGCTACATATGAATACACAAAATGCATACACATACATACACCTCCAACATCTGCCAGCTGTTATTTTACCACGTTTCATGAGCTACATTCACCCACACCTAGTGTTACACTTTGCATCACATTTCAGGTAACTCTCTACTATTTCACAATAGCTCAGAAGCTACAATCCTTCTGATGCTCACTTCTGCAAATTTTAAGTCCCTTTCAAGATAAAATGCCATAAATTTTTTAGTATTTGTGCACTCGTTAACCATTTTGGATGGGGAAAATGGTATGACTGTTTCTATTAGATTCCTCTCTCTCTTTTTCTTTTTTTTTTTGGCTGTGCCATGTGGCTTTTGGGATCTTAGTTCCCTGACCAGGGATCGAACCCGGGCCCCCAGCAATGAAAGCACTGAGTCCTAACCGCTGGATAGCCAGGGAATTCCCTGTATTTAATTCCTTAAAACAATTGTTGGGGCAAAATTAAAACTGCCACGGCTGGTATCACAATCTGAGAACCTAGAAACATAATCGCTCTTTTTTTCTTTAATGTGTCACTGATAACAATGTGCCAAACTTCTTATTGCCTGTGGTTTTCATTGCATGACTTGGCATAGTGCAGTGATTTTTAAAACACGTGTATTGCATTATACAGATATAGATAGATATAGATAGATATTTATATACATAGACTGTCACTAGAAGGTATATGACTTTTTCTCTCCCAAGATAAAATTCACAAATATAAAACCATTTAAAGTCTGAGTGATTGGGTCCTTTCTAAGATATTGCTTTTCAAAGCTTTAGACATATTCTATGTGATAAAGCCAAATTTGACAAAGCGTCAAAAAATGACCACACATTCTGACCTCTAAAAACAGACCTGTGGCAATGGAGGTCATTTGCCTCACCTGGAAGTAAAATCTGGAGCTGATAAGGAGAATTTTTAGCTTCTACAGAGTAAGGTTCAAGCTATTGTGCTTTGAATTGTCTAAACCAGTTGTTCTCAAACTTGAATGTGGTTCGGAATCACGCGGAAGCCTTGTAAAAACATACACTGCTGGGGGGAGGAGTCAACATGGCAGCACGGGAAGACACGGAGTTAGCGTCTCCCCACAACTAAGGCCCCTGCCCACCACGGGTGGGGGACTCTAACCCCCAAGGAGACGGAAGGAACCCCAGAGTGAACCAGTAGGATGTAGGGGGACCGAGGTGGGAGGAGAAGTGGAGACCAGACAAGATCTGCACTCCTGAGGCCAGCGAGATCAGGAGAGGCAGGTGGGAGGGACTCTCTGGGAAGGGCAAGAGAGGAGAGGAGGGCTACTGCCCCACCCACTCGGGCGGGGGAGCCTGCTGAGCTCCCAGGCTTATCCCCCGCCCTCCTAGGCTCCTTAAGGCTGCATGGGTCCTTGGCATAGGAAGGAGGCGGGGGTGGGGGTGGGGGGTGGGGGGTGAGGGTGGTCAGGAGAGGCAGGCGGGAGGGGCCCTCCCAGACCCCAGAGCAGAGGAGCAGGACAGGAGAGGAGGGCATTTTCCCCGCCCACTAGAGCCCAGGAAGCCTGCTGGGCTCCCAGGTGAGGTCCCCTGTCCTCTGAGACCAGGGGTGGGGGGCATGCCTGGGCCCCTTCTGTTCCTTGAGCCTAAGCCCCACCTGCCACAGCCCCCAGGGCCTTTTCCAGCCTGGTGGATACTGAGCATTGGCCCTGCACACTGCCCACACCTCACCATTGCTTAGGTCCTGCTCTCCACAACCAAGGCCTTTCCCCCTCCTTCTTTTTTCTCTTTTCCCTCCTCTTTTTTTACTATTGTGGTACTGATGTACCTTCCGGTTGTTGATTCATCTGTACTCTTATTTTTACATTCTTTCTAATGTATCTGTTAGTTTCTGAGTCTAATTTTATTTTTTACTTTGTTATTTTTGTCTCTTTTATGTCTTGGCCACCCCACACGGCTTGCGGGATCTTGATTCATGAGCCTGGGGTCCCGGGGGAAGCTCCTGCGACGGGAGCAACAAGTCCAAACCACTGGACTAACAGAGAACCTCACTCCCAGAATATTCATGGGAGTGAGGTCTCACAGACTTCCTCATCTCAGCACCAAGACCCAGCTCTACCCAACAGCCCACAAACTGCAGCGTTGGAAGCCTCAGGCCAAACAACCAGTAACACAGAAACACAATCCCACTCATTTAAAAAAAAAAAAAATGAGATGGCAAAAAAATATGTCACAGATGAAGGCACAAGGTAAAAACCTACAAGACGAAGAGGAAATAGGCAATCTACCTGAAAAAGAATTCAGAGTAACGATAGTAAAGATGATCCAGAATCTCAGAAATAACATGGAAGCACAGAAATGAAAAATACACTGGAAGGAATCAATAACAGAATAACTGAGGCAGAAGAATGAATAAGCGAGCTGTAAGACAAAATGGTGGAAATAACGGCAGAGGAGCAGAATAAAGAAAAAAGAATGAAAAGAATTGAAGACAATCACAGAGACCTCTGGGACACACTAAATGCACCAGCATTCAAATTATAGGGGTCCCAGAAGAAGAAAAGCAAAAGAAAGGGTCTGAGAAAGTATTTGAAGAGATTATAGTGGAAAACTTCCCTAACACGGGAAAGGAAATAGTCACCCAATTCCAGGGAGCACAGAGAGTCCCATACAGGATAAACCCTAGGAAAAACACACAAAGGCACATATTAATCAAACTAACAAAAATTAAATTCAAAGAAAAAATATTAAAAGCAGCAAGGGAAAAACAAAAAATAACATACAAAGGAATCCCCATAAGGTTATCAGCTGATATTTTCAGTGGAAACTCTACAGGCCAGAAGGGAGTGGCAGGATATATGTAAAGTGATGAAAGAGAAAAACCTACAATCAAGATTACTCTACCTAGCAAGGGTCTCATTCAGATTCGATGGAGAAGTCAAAAGTTTTTCAGACAAACAAAAGCTAAGAGAATTCATTGCCACCAAACCAGCTTTACAACAAATGCTAAAGAAACTTCTCTAAGTGGGAAACACAAGAGAAGAAAAAGACCCACAGAAACAAACCCAAAACAATTAAGAAAATGGTAATAGGAACATACATATCGATAATAACCTTGAATGTAAATGGATTAAATGCCCCAACCAAAAGACACAGACTGGCTGAATGCATACAAAAACAAGACCTATAGATATGCTGTCTACAAGCGACTCACTTCAGACCTAGGGACACATAGAGACTGAAAGTGAAGGGATGGAAAAAGAAAATATTTGCAAATGAAACAACAAAAGATTATCCTCTAAAATATACAAATAGCTCATGGAGCTCAATATCAAAAAAACGAACAATCTAGTTAAAAAATGGGCGGAAGACCTAAATAGACATTTCACCAAGAAAGACATACAGATGGCCAAGAGGCACATGAAAAGATGCTCAACATCACTAATTATTAGAGAAATGCAAGTCAAAACTACCATGAGGTATCACCTCACGCCAGTCAGAAGAGCCATTACCAAAAAAGCTAGAAACAATAAATACTGGAAAGGGTGTGGTGAAAAGGAAACCCTCCTGCACTGTTGGTGGGAATGTAAATTGATACAACCACTATGGAAAACAGTATGGAGGTTCCTTAAAAAACTAAAAATAGAACTACCATATGACCCAGTAATCCCACTACTGGGCATATACCCTGAGAAAACCGTAATTCAATAAGAGATGTGCAGCCCAATGTTCATTGCAGCACTATTTACAGTAGCCAGGACATAAAACCAACCTAAATATCCATCAACAGATGAATGGATGAAGAAGATGTGGCACATATATACAATGGAATATTACTCAGCCATAAGAAGAAATGAAATTGAGTTATTTGGAGTGATGTTGATGGACCTAGAGTCTGTCATACAGAGAGAAGTAAGTCAGAAATAGAAAAACAAATACCACATGCTAACGCATATATATGGAATCTAAAAAAAAAACGTACTGCTGAACGTAGTTGCAGGGCAGGAAAAAGAGGTAAACATAGTGAATGGACTTGATGACATGGGTGGGAGGGCGAAGCTGGGGCGAAGTGAGAGTAGCATTGACATGTATACACTATAGAATGTAAAATAGTTGGCTGGTGGGAAGCAGCCGCATAGCACAGGGAGATCAGCTCAGTGCTTTGTGATGACCTAAAAGAGGGGCGGGACAGGGAGGATGGGAGGGAGGCTTAAGAGGGAGGGGATATGGGGATATATGTATGCATATGGCTGATTCACTTTGTTGTGCAACAGAAACTGACACGGTTTTGTGAAGCAATTATACTCCAATAAAGATCTATTAAAAAAAAAATACACTGCTGAGTTTCTGGTTCATTAAGTCTAAGGTAGGGCCCAAGCTTTTGCATTTCCAAATTTCCAGGTGATGCCAGGACCAACTTATTCTTTAGACACAGTGGGCACAGTGCCTATAGCATACTTTACTTTTTAGAGGCCCATGAAAAGTGTTTGGTTTTAATCGCTCTTAAAATCAAAAGAAAATAATAATAGTGAATATATAATGATAATCCAAGCTGGACTATATTCATCTTTACATCAATGCAGTATGAAAATATTAATTCTTATTTATCTATTTATTCATTTAATGAGGCAATGGGCACATGAAGGCAAAAGTGTCCCTGGACCACAAAAGTCACAAGGTGGCCCTGAGTGCTGCTGGGAGGAAGCACATATTGAAACCACTGCACTAAATTTACTAATCTTTTGCAATCTGTTAGTGTTCAGTTTTTTATTCTGAACTCTTTTGACTTTGTGCTGTTTTTACTCGGAAGAAAAAGACAAAGCGAGTCAACTGAATAAGAGGCTAATTTAAATTCAAGAGGAGATGTGGGGCATAAGAAATGGTCACAAATGTGTATCTGATGTGGTCATTCTATTCCTCACTCAGATGTAGTTGTGCCTCCATGTTTACAAAAGGACCAGTTAAAAAATTCAACCAGTGAAGAGTTTGGACTCTACGACAATACCTTAGTAGCACTGTGTGTTTGTACATAGCGGTACTTCCAAAAAGGACTTTCTCATTTCAGGTTCATTCCTTCCTCATAACCACCTGTTCAGTAGGTGTTGCAATATTGTTATATTTTGTAGCAATAAGAATAAACAAAACCCATCCCTACCCCATAAATCAATCACAGGATAAACATAGTTGAAACAAACAGCCCTTTATGAACATGGGGCAACTCCAGTGCTCCTTGTCCTTCCAAAGCACTGTAGTAAGAACTACAAAACTCAGAGATGAAATTAATGCGTTAATATTGCACCATAACACCTTAAGCAGTCTCAATACTCTTTCCCACTTAATACAATCACCAATGAAAAGGAGGTTTTCATTAAAATGAATAACGCTTTGATTGTTTTTATTTATTTATATTTAAAACATTTTATAGATTCATTTTGGAAAATATAGAAACTGCTGATTGATAAGCAAAAGAAAGAAAATAAAAATAATACATAAGCCCACCCCCCAGAGATAAGCTTTAGTAATATTTTGATTTTATTTACAGATATTTTTAGTTGTTTCATATACAGTATTTTTGCAAACAGATGATAAGAGTTTTTACTGTTTGCACTTTTATTCTGTTTAAATTTTAAAGCTTAACAATATATTACAAATATAAAATAAATAAGTCATTGGGTTAAGTTTTTGCATGTTACTCCATATGGAATTTTTGTTCATTAATGTTCAAGATTTAGATCGCTTCCTATTTTCTTTGTTACAAACAATGCTCAGATGAATAACTTGTGTGTCTGTGGTTAAATTTTTATTTAATTAGTTATAAAACTGTATTCACTAGGTTAAAGAGACAGGTATTATTAAGGCTTCTGACTCGTATTTTCAAACTGTGCTTTAGCTCTGAGACTTCCCCAGTTCACACCGAAAAGGAGGTACTAATGTAGCAAGATTGGCTCCATTATCCAGTCAAAAAAGACCAAGTAACTCTAGAGGTACATTTACGAATAACCGGGATATGGAGCAACAAAAAATGTAGTCCTGAGTTACCAGGAGTGAGTCAAGGCAGGCTGTGGATAGGAGAGGGGAAGCAGAAGAGGAGACAGAGAACCTGGGCCATGGACAACCTGCTCTTGACCTCTGCTCCCTGGCTCCTTCCATACAGTACATCAGCTACTGAAGGGTCTGTGCCCAGCCAGAGGAATCTCTTCCCTACCGCAAGGGAGTCAGTAATGGAAAAGGAAAAACTACAGAACCTTTAAAAATTATTAAAATTCTACTCATTAAATTTTGGTGTCTTGGAGAAAAGTCCTGACCAGCTCATCCAAGTCAGATCCCTGAGGCAGTTCCCTAAGACCAAGGAGACTTACTGCTTCTGTTTTTACCTTGTGGTTCTGGAGAAGTGGTACAGCCCAGTCCCGAAGTCAGATGGTTCTAGAAGAGATGCTTCCAAAGCAGGATGATAAATAAGTTTCACCCTTAATGCCAATGAATGGTATTGGCTGCCTGGAGTGCTGTGTTGAGAAGGATCTTGAAACTGCACCCCGGAAGGTGCAAGGCAGTGACTGGTTGGCAGTATCTCTTATGGGCACAGGAATGGAGACTGGCACCACAGATATCCCAAATCATTTTTCTTCTAAAAGTTCTCTTTTAATTAATGCCTTCCTGTTAGTCACCAGAGCAACACCCACTGAGTTACCCACAGTCTCGTTCTCGTCCAGTGCACACCGTGCCCTCAAATATAGTGATAGAAATCCACCTGGGCAAGCCTTCATATTCCTTTCTTTGTCTTTTTAAAAAAATAATTGAAAAGTACTTTATTTGTATTTTACAGAGTTTTCCCAGTTTCTGTTTCTTTTCTTTTTAAAGAAAGAAGGTGAAAAAGTAAAAAGTCTATTATAACATATTTCAACTTCATGTTATGAACATTTGATATGAATTAGAAAAAGAGATACATGGGAAAAAAGGAAAACAGAGGGAGACAGGAGAGAGACCAAACGTGAGAAAGGCGCCAGCAGGGATTTGAAGGAAAGAGAGAAATGTGCAACTTATGCGGCAGAGGAAGAAAATGAGGGTAATATGGACATGAGTTGAGAAGGAAAGAGGAAAATAAAAAGGAAATGAGGGGAGAAGGAAGAGAGAGATCCCACAGTTCCTGAAAAGAGTAACTATGCTCGGAAAAATGAGCAAAGAGGGAGGGAATGAAATCTCGATTTAATCTTATGGAGGTCAGTTGAAGTGAGCTTTGCCATGCTGTCTCAGTTGAAGCCCAGAAGGACTTTTGTTGAATATGCAATTACATACTGAATGAAGAATCTAACAAGTTGTTTTGGCCAATTTCTTCTAACAACTTGCTTCAGGGCATCCTTAGCTTCTATTAAGGCTGTTGGTTTGCTTAATGAATCACAATGGTGACATCTCACGATATTCTCATATACAAATTCCCTAAATTCAATAGAAATAAATGCAAATCCACTGGCAGAGGCTATAGCATCTAGCAAGACAAGGGATGTAAGTAATTGTTGTGGGGCTGTCATTGGCATAGCAGGCATTTAAAATGGAACTCAGTGCACTGAGGTTAACACTCAGAATAATCCTGGGATATCAATGTGTGATTTTGACCAAATATGTCTTGAGTCACTTTTGATAAAAATACTGCTGCTTTTGGAGAGTTATTTTTAATTTTTTGGCAACACTGGACCTCTACATGGTCTTTTGTTTTCTGATTCTTCTTTGAAAAAACAAATGGGTTTAAAATGTTAAAAGCCATCCCCATCTATTTTAACATTAAAAAAATACATCAGGGACTTCCCTGGTGGCGCAGAGGTTAAGAGTCCGCCTGCCAGTGCAGGGGACACGGGTTTGCGCCCTGGTCCGGGAAGATCCCACATGCCGCGGAGCAACTAAGCCTGTGCGCCACGACTACTGAGCCTGCACTCTAGAGCCTGCGAGCCACAACTACAGAGCCCGCATGCCGTAACTACTGAAGCCCACGCACCTAGAGCCCGTGCTCCGCAACAAGAAAAGCCACCACAGTGAGAAACCTGCGCACTGCAAGGAAAAGTAGCCCCTGCTCACCACAACTAGAGAAAGCCAACGCACAGCAACAGACCCAACGTAGCCAAAAATAAATAAATACATCTATTAAAAAATACATCAATATATAAAATTAAAACTGGGGCTTCCCTAGTGGCTCAGTGGTTGAGAGTCCGCCTGCCGATGCAGGGGACACGGGTTCGTGCCCGGGTCCAGGAAGATCCCACATGCCGCGGAGCGGTTGGGCCCATGAGCCATGGCCGCTGAGCCTGTGCTCCGCAACGGGAGAGGCCACAACAGTGAGAGGCCCGCGTACCGCAAAAAAAAAAAAAAAAAAGAAAACATCTGAATATCTCTAGGACCTACTGTATAGCACAGGGAACTATACTCAATATTTTGTAATAACCTATAAGGGAAAAGAATCTGAAAAAGAATATAGATAGATAAAAATAACTGAATCACTTCGCTGTACACCTGAAACTAACACAACATTGTAAATCAATTATACTTCAATTAAAAAAAAAAACCCTGAATACTTCTTAAAAAAGAAGGGTTGTTCCCCATTCCCCAGGAACAACTACTGTTAAGAGTTTGGTGGGTACTTTTTAGACCTTTTAAAATCCACATACAAACGCATATATTTAGTTAACTACCTCTCTAAGTTCTTCTCCTACGAATCTCTTCCTCAGTCACTCTGCTTCAGCCACTCTGCCCTCCTCACCTTCTTCTCCAACACATCAGGCACACTGAAGTGTGCTCCTAACCCTAACCGTAACCCTAACCCCCAGGCCTCTGCACTTCCTATTCCCACTACCCAAATGTTCTTTTCCCAGTTATGCTCATGTCTTGCCCTCTCACCTGCATCAGATCATTACTCAAATGTCACTTTTCAGTGAGCTTTTCCCTCACCATCCTCTCCAACACTGGGCTCCTTGTACAACACTCTCTACCCCTTTATCTGAATATTTCTTCTCTTCACATACTATATATTTGACTAATTTCATTCATTGTCTGCCTCCCTCCAGTGGAGGGCAAGCTCCACGAGGACAGGGCTTTTTGTCTGTTTTGATTCCTGCTAAATCCCTAGATCTTAGAACAATGCCTGACACATAGAAGGTACTCAATATATTTGTGGAATAAGTTAATTCACATTTATTTTTAGAAATATTGCAATATATTGTATGTACAGTTTGACAACTTTTTTTCCACTCAAAGGTATGTCATAGATATCTTTCCAGTTTGGTATTTAAAGACATTCCTCATTCTTTTTAATGACTACATAGCTTTCCTTATAAAACAAGTACTTTAACCATATGTCTTTTTTTTAACATCTTTATTGGAGTATAATTGCTTTACAATGGTGTGTTAGTTTCTGCTTTATAACAAAGGGAGTCAGCTATACGTATACATATATCCCCATAATCCCCTCCCTCTTGCATCTCCATCCCATCCTCCCTATCCCACCCCTCTAGGTGGTCACAAAGCACTGAGCTGATCTCCCTGTGCTATGCGGCTGCTTCCCACTAGCTATTTTACATTTGGTAGTGTATATAAGTCCATGCCACTTTCTCACTTAGTCCCAGCTTCCCCTTCCCCTTCCCTGTGTCCTCAAGGCCATTCTCTATGTCTGGGTCTTTATTCCTGTCCTGTCCCTAGGTTCTTCAGAACCTTTTTTTTTTTCTTTTTTTAGATTCCGTATATATGTGTTAGCATACGGTATTTGTTTTTCTATTTCTGACTTCACTCTGTATGACAGTCTCTAGGTCCATCCACCTCACTACAAATAACTCAATTTCATTTCTTTTTATGGCTGAGTAATATTCCATTGTATATATGTGCCACATCCTCTTTATCCATTCGTCTGTCAATGGACACTTAGGTTGCTCCCATGTCCTGGCTATTGTAAATAGAGCTGCAATGAACATTGTGGTACATGACTCTTTTTGAATCATGGTTTTCTCAGGGTATATGCCCAGTAGTGGGATTGCTGGGTCATATGGTAGTTCTATTTTTAGTTTCTTAAGGAACCTCCACACTGTTCTCCATAGTGGCTGTATCAATTTACATTCCCACCAACAAGAGGGTTCCCTTTTCTCCACACCCTCTCCAGCATTTATTGTTTGTAGATTTTTTGATGATGGCCATTCTGACTTAACCATATGTCTTTTGATGGACATATAATTTTGCCTCAACTTTTTTATATACAAAGTAATGCTACAATGAATGGCCCTGTTCATATATGCTCTTTGGATCCTTTTAATAACAAAATAAAGTTCAGGCTATTAGACATTGCTTTTTCAACAAGCTTTCACATATATATATATATAATCTGTAATGTGCTGCACTTTTTTGTGACTAAGTATATGTATAACCATTTATGAAATACCACATTATTTCTTTCTTTTTGTGTGTGTGTGTGTGTGTTACACTGGCCTCTCACTGTTGTGGCCTCTCCTGCTGCGGAGCACAGGCTCCGGACGCACAGGCTCAGCGGCCATGGCTCACGGGCCCAGCCGCTCTGCGGCATGTGGGGTCCTCCCAGACCGGGGCACGAACCCGTGTCCCCTGCATCGGCAGGCAGACTCCCAACCACTGCGCCACCAGGGAAGCCCACATTATTTCTTTATTGTTAGTTTATTAGTGAGCTAATAATTCTTATTCTTTAAATTCATCAAATAGTCTAAGTACCTGAGTCTCCAGCAAGAGATAAGATATTCAAAGAAATGAATGGCTGGACTTCCCTGGTGGCGCAGTGGATGAGAACCCGCCTACCAATGCAGGGGACACGGGTTCGAGCCCTGGTCCGGGAAGACCCCACATGCCGTGGGGCAACTAAGCCCGTGCACCACAACTACTGAGCCTGTGCACCACAAGCCTGTGCTCCACAACAAAAGAAGCCACTGCAATGAGAAGCCCTCACTGCAACGAAGAATAGCCCCCGCTCGCCGCAACTAGAGGAAGCCCGTGCACAGCAATGAAGACCCAATGCAGCCAAAAATAAATAAATAAAATAAATGAATTAAAAAAAAAAAAGAAATGAATGACAGTCAAAAGGGGTTGCAGAAAGGAGTTTAGTAAAGGAATTGTTCCCAAAACTGCAGACAGGGTTAAGGAAAACCAACAAGATTCAGTGAAGCACCAGAGGGCTGGCAACAGTGGGAAGCTGTTACCAGTTTTAGCTGAAGGGGAAATAGTAGGAATGACTACTGGAACCTAGTGAGACCTGCAGCTGAGGAGAGAACCACTCACTAGGAGCTGTGTTCTCAAGTAGAATTATGTAGTCACTGCTGAACAACAGCCTAGCGGAGAGAGCTGGGAGGAATAAAGACCTGGACCTCGTTCTCTTCCTACCCTTCAAGTTCTGACTAGAGGCTGCCATTGGCTGGGCCCAACCAGAAGCCATGGGACAAGGAAGCCCTGTTAAGCTGACCATAGACTATCAGGCCTCTGGACCAGAGCAGAGTGGAAAACAGTAGGGAGTGGAACAGGGGGACAAACAGAAAATACCTAGCACCACTAGTTTCTCTTTTAGTTTTACTTCCTACCTCCACATTTGATTAGCTTGATGGACATAACCAAGGAGTTCTAATACCCATGTGTCCATAGTAGATGGCACTGCCTATGAATACAGAATATTCAGGGACAGATTGCTAAAGGCACCAGAATTTAGGCTCACAGAGAAGAAAGTAGCTGTGAGCACTAACTGAAATGCTCTAATGGTGCAAACATGATAGCATCCTTTAGAGTGCCCACCTACTACTAATTTTTTTTTTTTTTTGGTATGCGGGCCTCTCACTGTTGTGGCCTCTCCCGCTGTGGAGCACAGGCTCTGGACGCGCAGGCTCAGCAGCCATGGCTCACGGGCCCAGCCGCTCCACGGCATGCAGGATCTTCCCGGACTGGGGCACGAACCCGTGTCCCCTGCATCGGCAGGTGGACTCTCAACCACTGCACCACCAGGGAAGCCCTACTACTAATTTTTAAAGCATGACTTTGGAACCAGATAATCGCAGGATTGAATCCCTACTTCTGGTATTTGCCAGCCATGTGAACTTGGTCTTAGACCTGTGCTGTCCAATATGGTAGCCACTAACCACACTGGCTATTTAAATGTATATTTACATAAACTTAAATAAAATTAAAAATTTAAAATACAGTTTAAATAAATAAAATTTAGAATTTAGTTCCTCATTTGCTCTTGCCACATTTCAAGAGCTCAATAACTAATGTGCCTAGTGGATGCTGAATTGGACAGCTATAGGAATGGCAACAGCAACAACATCAAAAGCAGCAACATAATTGCGTTGTATCATATCCCTGATAGATAATTCTGGTGATATCGTTGCACAAGGCGCTTTGCCAACGTGTTGAGGCTGCCAGGCCTTAACAATGATCACACAGCTGTTGCTGATGAAGGCTGTGTGTCATTGAGCTGAGAGGCTCCTTGTTATGAAAGATCCCCAGTGTTGCTAGGAACTGGTTAGCAGGCTTCCATCTTGCAAGTGTGGTCATGCATGCCTTTGTTGAAAATACTGCTCTATCCCGAGACATTTTGTCCTTAATCTTTTGAATATGATACGATTCCTAATTTTTTCTGGTGGTTTGGAATGGCATGCTTTGTCAACATATTTTTCTCACAGAATCTGATTTGTTTTCCTTGTATCTACAGGGAAGATGTGGCTCAATCTTCTGTAGGAATTCCATCAGCCTAAGCTTATACCCAGTTATCCTATTGCCTCTCTATATCATGTCCAATGACCAGTCTGAATTCATATTTTAATATGATTGTTCAGGTAAAATGTAGTCTAATCTACAGAATATACTAGTGATTTGAGAGAACTGGTTTTATAATCTCCAGAATGGATGTTCTATTCCTTAAGTGGAGTGAGGAAACTATTGGTCAGCAACCAAACATAACTCATTTCCTTCCAGTTTTCTCCATTACCATGTCTCCATCTCCATATTCCAAACCACCACTATCTTTTGTCCTCCTATAATCAATTTTCCACCCGGCTTAAAACATACAATAGCTTCCTGATGCACTTACAAAAGAATCTAAATGCCTGTCCATCGTCTTTTATTTTCTTCATAGAATTTACTCCTATCTGTAATTATTTATTTGATCTCCTGTTTATTTTCTATCTGCCTTCTGCCCGCCTCATCTCTCTGGATGTAAGCTCTATGTGAGCTTATTGAACTGCTCATTGCCTGTTCATTGAACATCATCATCTCAGAACTTGGAAAAGTGCCTGGCACAGAGTAGAAGCTTTCAAAAGACTTCAAGGCTATCCTCGGGCAGGATGTAAAGAGTAAGCCGCAAACTTCTAAATTACAATCTAGCATCATTGCTAGATGTTTACTACATTCCAATGTCTTTCTCCAAAAGTCCAATATACTTAAAGGGATTCTTATTTTATGCTTTTATGTTTGTGCCATGGCCCCTGGGGCAGGGGAGGGAGGTGTCTGATGAATCCTATGGACTCCTTTTCCAAATAATGTTTAAATGCGCATGCACGCGTGTACACACACACACACACACACACACACACACACACACAAGGATTACAAAGGAAACCAATTATGCTGATATATAGTTATCAAAATAGTTTTTAAAAACTTCATATTTGTGATATAGTAATAGATGTGCTTCTTTTTCACTGTGTTAAAGAACAAGATCTAATGGAAGGTCTGAAATGATTTATTTTGAGGATAGAGAAGTTCAAAAGTTATGTTTTGAGATGCCTCTAACAATTGCAGTGAGATATGAAAACAGCTATGATTTCTATTGTTGACAAAGTTGCAGGTACTGATAACAATTCTGGGATTTGTTCATTTTAGCCCTTAATTTTAGAAATGGCTAAATTTCAATTAGAGGTTAGTAAAAACACAGATGTAATTTTTTTCCCTTTCAAGTTCACAGACCCCCTTACTTTTACACACAGATCTTCGTGAATCCCTGGACCCCAGGTGAAGAGAATGGAACTAGATGATGAGAAACAGCGTGTGCTCAGGAGGGCATGCATATGAATCTTGGCTGTAAGTGTATTCTCAGCCATGGAAGTCACCTTGGATACCATCTGCAGCCTCAAATAAGGTCCTAGGCCTTTTTTCAGCCACTGGTATTATTTATTTATATATTTATATTTAAAAATATTGAAAAACACACACACAAAATATACTCACCTGTTATTCTGCCATTAAAAAATAAATATAAAGCAAGAAATGAGACTCACTCTCTTCCCTACCAAGCCTACCTCCCAAAGATAATCACTGTTAAAAATGTGGTGAATACCACACCTGATTTTTAACGTGTGTGTGTGTACATGTGTGTGCATGTGTACCAAACCTATATATTCACAGGAATGCTGAACAAATTTGTCTGCTGCTGGATTTTTTTCACATAATACTATACTTTGGACATTAAAAAAAATGACATTTCATTTACTTAATGATCTTTGATATTCCATTGTATGAATGCACCACATTTACTGAAATTTTCTAATAAGCTCTTTTATTTGTCACTACAAATAATGCTACAATGAATATCCTGTATACATATTTTTATGTATTCTTCCTAATATTGTACAAAATTGGTTCTAGATGTGGAATTGCTAGGTCAAGGAGTATACTTATTTTAGATTTTAGTATAGATTACAAATTAGTCAACAAAAAGGAATCTAATTTTCACACTCCAATGAGAGCGTCCATTTCTTCACACTCTTGCCAAAATGGAATGAATGTGTGTGTGTCTGTAATTTTTGTCAATTTGATGGGTGAAACTGTTAGCTCACTGCTTTAGTTTATTGACTGTTCCTTCAATACTAGTGAAGTTAGGTATCTCTTCATAGTTTTATATTTCTTCTTCTGAATTTATAATTTGGTCTCTGAATTCACACTCTTCATTAGTATTTTATATGAGGTATTTACCTTTTACATATTAATTTGTAGATGCTCTTTTTATATTGAAGATAATAACCTTTTATCAGTAGGGGGTGCTGCAAATACTTTTTCCCAGGCTTTGCTTGTCTTCCTCCATATATATAAGCATGTACATTTATGAATAGGTGGTCACCAAGGAAATCTGATACAAGAATAAGTCTAAATTAAGTGACTCCACTTTAAAAATAGACCAAAATGGGGACTTCCTTGGTGGCACAGTGGTTAAGAATCCGTCTGCCAATGCAGGGGACACAAATTTGATCCCTGGTCTGAGAAGATACCACGTGCTGCGGAGCAGCTAAGCCTGCGCAGCACAACTACTGAGCCTGTGCTCTGGAGCCTGCAAGCCACAACTACTGAGCCCGTGTGCTACAACTATGAAGCCCGCGCACCTAGAGCCTGTGCTCCACAACAAGAGAAGCCACTGCAACAAGAAGCCTGCACACAACAATGAAGAGTAGCCCCTGCTTGCCGCAACTAGAGAAAGCCCTCACGCAGCAACAAAGACCCAATGCAGCCAAAAATAAACAAACAAATTTTAAAATAAATAAATAAAATAAAAATAGACCAAAATGTCATGGTAAATACATTTTAAAGTTGATTTAGTCTTTATCTTTAAAATAAAATAATAAGGAATTAAGGTGATTTTTATCTGATATTAAGTCTAATTCTAAAAATTAGCTGATTTTAGAACATTCGAAGAAAATTAGTTTATTTTGATAGTGGGTAAGGTGTAAGTCAGATTGTATTCTAGCACTTTAAAAGGTCCTCCACAGCATAAGTGTTTTCCCACTATGATCATAAACAGGATGTATTTTGTAAAAATATTAGAGAGTTTTATTCTTTTGCCTAAGGACCTCTATAGTAGTTGTTAATTGGTCCAACTCTTCTGGATCCTCATTTGTCAGCAACTTTGCTTATGATTCAAGCAATTCTCCAACATCACTGTAATCATTTCACAAAATTCTGAAACATTTATAAGATTTGTAACTTCACTTAGCAATCAATTTGTTTAGAATTTGAATTGTTTATTCATTCTCTGCAACATCAGACAATAATTAGTTTATTGACATAATGGACAGAAGTAGGTATTAGTACTAATCAGGGAAGGAGTGGGGCATTAATATTTATTAGGGGGCATTTTTGTATCATGACAACTTTGACTTCTGCTGAAACTGAAGGGACCTGGATAATAAACTTTCTGAGAACTAACATCCTTAAGGTCAAATCTGTACTTTTATAATTTTTTTTCCATTATGCCTTCTGGGTTTCCTGTCTTGTTTAGAAGTTTTCCTTGGTCTGATGATAATATTTCACTATTTAGTTTTTCCAGTGGCTTTTATTGTTCTGCCTTTTACAATTAGATATTTACCCAATCTGGGATTTAACTGCAAAATATCTATGAAACTTTGTTATCTTTCATCTTTTATTCAAAGAATAACTAATTTTCTCAATACGTTTTTGAATAAACTTTTTGATAGTAAATTTTGGATTTTATAGACCAGCAAAGTCTAAATAGTTGTGGAGCTGACATATAGTTGTCAATTCTTAGTTTATCCAAGTAGGGATTTTAAAACCAGCATTATTACCATCTATAACCTCCACCATTTCACATGAATGACTCCGAGAAGTGGAATTTCAGAATTAAAATAGCTTAGAGTTATTAAAACTCCCTACCTTAATCTTATTTTTCCTCATTTCACAGTGAATGGTAAGAATTTGATCACAGAGTGGAATCAGTGTGGGTACCAATAAGTGGAATCAACTACTTTAAATAGTAACTGAACTCTTTGATTGGTTTAAATGTACAAACACTAATCCTTAGCTAGGGAGGCCATTGTAACCCCTGCATCTCAGAGCAGACAGAACCCCACCCATATCCCTCATCACATTGTAAAGATTCTGAAGCTCTGAGCGTGACCACATTACTGCAAGAAATGAAAAGCTGAAATGGATGGGACTCGTGGGGAATCACATAGAAGGCAGTTTCAATGGAAAGCACCTAATACTCAGCACAGTTCACAAAACCCAATTATGAACAATTGGTTGTGCTGAATGAGGTCAGTCCCACCACAGTCTGATGTGATGAGGAGGTCATTAGAAATCTCTAGTTGCTCAAATAAAGGAAACGGCTGAAACAAGAAGAATCAAGTATCGCTAGCATTTATTGTTGAGGATTATGTTGTTGGATGATAAATTGTTGAAAATTTGTATTTGGTGATTTTTCTGTACCTCTATACACATTTATATAAATTATTTCGCCCCATAACTAGGATGATTACATCAATGCAGTGATGAGATTTGAATGTCAGTTGACATGTTCCTTTATCGCTAAGTCTGGCTGTGTAAGCTACTTATTTACATAGTAGTGCTGAATAGCACTTGTAAAGCTATCATTTTATTCATCTCAAGTTCTCTGTTATCCAAATAAAAACAAATTTCCTTAGGCATCAGTTTGGGAATGTTGCCTTTGAAATCTAATAGTAAACCGGCTGCCTCAGCATCTGTGGAGCTCAACTCATTCCATCACCTTCCATAATTATAATTCTCCATTTGGACTCTTAGAAATGTAGTGATGGGGAGAAAATCACAATGAGAAAAGAGATGACTGATCAAAGAATTCATGGAAATTCAAAGAAAAATTCCTACAAAAGGAATTTTTATATCTTTTCTCCTTTTCTTTTCTCGGTATGAACAGGTGTTGCATTTTGCAGAATAGTATGTTTTTTAAAAAGTTACCTATAAGGTGAATTTCTATATAGCGAATCATAGTTGTCTATTGATGTCTATAAAATTAAAGGTATGTTTTTCAGGTGGAAAATATCGACTCCCCCCCGCATTAAAACTTATACATGCATCACACACGCATTTTAAAAGCAAAACCTAAAAAACTTTAAATAAAACATGAGGAATAACTCCAAGAATAAATTACAGAATGAAAACACAAAGGAACTTGAGTTGTTTTGCATTTGGAATAAGAAGGCTGAGGATTTAAAAGAAAAATAACAAAAACATCCTACTGAACAGAACATGCCAGGGGCAGAGCTGAACAGTCTTATGAAAGACATTTTTCATTCTTAACCAGAGTATGCTTGTGTGTACAAGATGACAAAATAATCAAGTGAAGAGTGAATAATTCAGCTCACCAACAGGTTGTTTCGTGTTGAACTGATGCAATGCCAAGCAGTTAGTTGGGATATTTTCCCCCTTGGAACATACGTCTAAGCAAATACTCTTAAAGGAAGAAAGCAGCTGAATTTCTGAGCATAGATTCTGAAAGCCTGGATTGTGTGCCTGGCTTTGTCTCTCTGGGTAAATTACTTTGAGTTTCTGAATCTCCATTTCCTGATCTGGAAATGGAGGACATGACCACCTCAAAGAGCTGTAAGGATAAAATTAGAGAATATGCATAAAAGTATCTGGTAAATAATATACACTCAATACAGGGCTCAGAGATGGTCCATGCACTTGTCTTTTATGGTGTATGCTGCGTATTTCACATAATTTTCCATAGTTCGTTTTCTATATTAAGCTAACAGTTTACATATGACCTACAAGGAGAACCATGATATATTCAGAAAATGAACCTTCTCAGTGATAAGCCAAGGTGTGTCCTCAGATCAAAAAGAAAGCTTGGATACCACTAGGATAGATTCAACTACCAAATAATTTTTAATCACTCACTAGTTCACTCCCCAAAACATGTACTTGTTGATTACCCTGTGCCACACACATGCTAGGGCTGACTGGGCAGGCCCCTGTCCTCTACACCCTTATAATGTGTTTGGGAAGAAAGGTGATATGTAACACACTTTAGTGAAATGTCATTAAGGCTATAGTAGAGGTTGGAATAAAGTATAAGAGGAAGAAATCTGTATCATCTTGAGAAGTGTCACATGGAGGTTGATATTTAACAATTTAATAAATGCTTTCATTTACAATTAAAAAACTACATTCAGCTATCATGGAATCATCTTGCTATCCCTGTATGTGTGTGCACATGCATGCGTGCGTGCGTGTGTGTGTGTGTTTTCATTTTTATAATTTCTTTTTTACGCTGGATAATTCAGAAGGTCTTTCTGGAAGCTCGATGTTCACTGACTTAACTCCCACATGAGCACTGATGCTAGCTTTTGTATCAGACAAAAAAGACAGTAGAGGGCTTCCCTGGTGGTGCAGTGGTTAGGAGTCCGCCTGCCAATGCAGGGGACACGGGTTCAGGCCCCGGTCCGGGAAGATCCCACATGCCGCAGAGCAGCTGAGCCCGTGCACCACAACTACTGAGCCTGCGTTCTAGAGCCCGTGAGCCACAACTACTGAGCCCGTGTGCCACAACTACTGAAGCTCGTGTGCCTCCCATGCTCTGCAACGGGAGAGGCCACCGCAATGAGAAGTCTGCGCACCACAATGAAAGAGTGGCCCCTGCTCGCCGCAACTGGAGGGAGCCCGCGCACAGCAATGAAGACCCAAAGCAGCCAAAAATAAATAAATAAATAAATAAATAAATAAATAAAAGACAGTAAAGCAGCTAATGGAATTTTTTCTTTCAAATACTACTTTGATATGACTAATCTTGCTGTTTGGTCTAATAATGCAACTCTGTGCTGACCATGCTAGTTAATTTCTACAGCTCAGAGGACTGCTTTTTAGTGCAAACGAAAACTAAAACAGAGTATCAGCTGTGGTGTATAATCTATATATAATCTCTATTTCTATATTTTTATGGCTTGACATTCAGAATAAACCACAACTGTCAATTCCCCAGACCCCCAGATCATGATTACCTGGAATATCTGATTCTCTGCGAATTTCTAAGCTTATCTGCTTTTACACAAATTTACTTGCTAAGGAGATTTCATAAAAAGCAGCTTAACTCTGGGCCTCTTAAGGGTGTGTGTGTGTGTGTGTGTGTGTGTGTGTGTGTGTGTGTGTGTGTGTGTGTGTGTGTGTCTGTGTGTGTGTGTGTCTGTGTGTGTGTGTGTGTGTGTGTGTGTGTGTGTGTAGTGAAAGAAAGGCATTCAATTTCCAGTTTTCTCCCCACCAGTAAAACTTCATCTGGTTTTACATTTGATCCATGGAGATTCTAAAGGCAGTGTTCTACAGAAATGATTTTATTGTACCATCACATTGTTTGCATCTGGGCTTGCCCTGCAGCACAGGTGTGAGATCATGTATGGTATGGAGGGGCAGAGGGTAGTGGGAAGGGAAGCAGTGGGTGAATATCAGAATCGTCAGGAAGCTTTTCCAAAGTGTGCAGCCCTGGTTCACCTCCCTCCTCATCTCAATCAGTCAGCTGCAGAACTAGTGATCAAATGAGCTAAAATGGCCAGGGAGTATGTTCTTATAGAGGGCATAGGGGCTTAAACCATTCAGGTACAGACATTACACATTTTGTCAAGGATGGTGGAAGACATTACAGACATTACTGGGGGGTGGAAGTGAAGTTCAGGAATGTGAAAGAATACCTATTCATTTGTTGGTGTGGATTTTTATCACCAAGGAAAGGTTTAGTTACCATTTACATAAGAACCATGAACAGCCAGCCAGGAAACTTCTGAACCAACTTGAGTCATCGTACTTAGCAGTTAATTAAAGTTCCCTTATGAATGCGAAAGAAATCAGTTCACACAAATATGTTGGTAATACCTTCCATACGGGTATCTGCCCACATTGTTATAAAACTGTTGTTGAAGCTAAATCAACTGATTAAGTCAAATAAACTGGATTATTCCTTGTGCACAATCATGCAGACATGTAAAATGTAAAACTATGATTTGCATAAAAATGTCTTTCCCAGTTGACCATTGCTATGGTTAACTGGTGCTTGTTGCTATAGGATCTTTGGAGCAGGTTTAGCAGAGGCATCTGGAAAATGTAAGGCCATGGGTGATGTAAGGGGGAAGTGGTTCATTGGCTCCCACCCCATATTGGTCAACGGTGAACTCACGGGCATTAGCTCCCAGGTACTTTTGGATTATGCAAGCATGAGTGGCATGGTTTCCCACAAATATCCTAAGCTAAGTATCAGAGAGTTGAGATGAGGTACTGCCAGCTTGCACCTGCTAAAGCTGGTCAAAGCCTTCATAGAAATAGTTATTGCATCTGTGGTTAGATAAGAGGTAGGATTGAAAGGACTTAAAATCCACATGAGAGTTGCCCGGTGCACTGAAAAATAGAACATCTTTTAAAACTAAAACAAAGCTTTTTCGCAGTGCATATATTCAGTACCCAGAACAACAATGGGACGCTGAACGGAGAACCTTTAATAAATAGAAAGCATGGGAAATGCATTCAGAGTAAAAAATGACAGGTCCTAAATCTGACACTTTCTGGCAGTATGAACTTAGACCAGTTACATTCAATTTTGCTGAGCCTCAGTTTCCTGATCTCCGAAGACAGGGATAAGTGATATTTTTCTCATGGGATTCTTGAATGCTAAATGAGATGCTAAATGTAGTAGCATGGTTAGCATTTCAGAAAATGGGCACTCCTAATAATAATTATCAGCATTCAATCAAAGTCAGCACACAAGGCAACTTGGAGGGACCACGCCATGATTAGGGGCTGTAGATTTCAGTCAGCCAGGACCAGGGTAGGGAGAGAACAAAGGTGGCAACAGCTGGTGGGAACTAGTGGAAGAGCTTTTCTGGATCCTAGGGAACTTTAGATTATGCAGAACAATGAAAACCAAGTCGGGAGTTGGGAGTGTCAGAAATCACACTGACACCAGAGGTCAAGTGTGGTGACCTCTGACCCAAATCTAGGAAACAGAATGCTCAGAAGGTGGAGGTCAAGTCCTGTCAAGGGTCAAACGCAGGCAAATGGTTGTGCCAGCACACATGTGGCTCCATTACAGGCCTTCCTTGTCAGGAAGCTTGCCATTGCATTTCCTGCCATGCTGAAAACAAATAGCTAACTTCCAAGGTGTGGTCAGCCAAAAGTCTGAGAGATCAAAGATACACAGTCCTGCAAATGGCCAGATTACGCAGCAGTTAACAGGAAAAGTTCTAAACAAAACATCTGTATTATGTACTTATCCCAAGAAGTTATGCACTTTTTCCCAAAGATGTCTATAACTTAAGGAGTTCTTATTTACTATTTACAAGGTGTGACAAATTTTTCTGATTTTTTTTGAACTTCCTGTATCTTTCTGCCCTGGCCCTGTGCCTTTAAATTGGTATTGTGACCAGAATTCAGTTAAAACAAGCTCTTTAACCTCATGCTTGTAAATGTTTTAACATGTTTTACATTGATCCACAATTCACTGATTCCAAACATCCATCCATCCATCTACCCACACATCCATCTATCCGTCCATCTATCTTAGTCCATTGGGCCTCTATAATAGAATATATAATAAAATACAATAGACCGGGTGGCTTAAACAACAGACATTTATTTCTTATAGCTCTGGAGGCTGGGAAGTCCAAGATCAAGGTGTTGACAGATTCCATGTCTGGTGAGGGCCTGTTTTCTGGTTCATAGATGGCCATTCTCTTGATGTGTGTCTTCACATGGTGGAAGGGTCAAGGGAGCTGTCTGGGGTCTCTTTTATAAGAGCACTAATACCAGTTATGAGGACTCTACCCTTATGACCTAAGTGTCTCCCAAACACTTACCTCCAAATACCATCACACTGGGGATTAAGTTTCAACATATGAATTTTGGGGGGACACAAGCATTCAGTCAGCACCATCCATCTATTCATACATTCATTTATTCATTCAACTATTCAATAATCCAATAATCTAATCATTTAACTAGAAAATATTGATTATATGCTTTCTAAATTACTGTTGCAAAGGGTTATAAGAGTATCTGGCAAATAGTATAAAGTGCAGGGGTGCCTCATGCATTTGTCTGTTAGAGTATGCTGTATATTTTATAAATTTTCCATACTTTGGTTTCAATTTTAAGCTAATAGGTTACATGTGACATATAAGTAGGTAAGTGTGTGGTACTATCTCACTGAGGTTTTAATTTCATTTAAAGGCTAATGATGTTGAACATCTTTTCATGTGCTTAATTGCTTTCTGTATACTCTCTCTGTGAAAAGTCTTGTCGTTTGCTCATTTTCTAACTGGATTATTGTTTTTTTTACTATTGAGTTTTGAAAGTTCTTTATATATTCTAGATACTTGTCCTTTAGATGGGTGGTTTGCAAATATTTTCTGCCTGTCTGTATCCTGTCTTTTCACCCTCTTAATAGGATTTTTCACAGTGCAAAAAGTATGATTTTGATTAAGTCTAATTAAGTTTACATAATCAATTTTCATGGATTTTCTTTTATGGATTTTGCCTTTGATGTCAAATCTAAGAATTCTTTGCCTAGCTCTAGATCCTGAAGAATCTCTCATTGCTTTTCTAAAAGTTTTTAAGTTTTATTTTTTACATTTAAGTCTATGATCCATTTAGAGTCAATTTTTGTATAAGATGTAAGACAGGTTGAGGTTCAGTTTTTGTCTATGGATGGCCAGTTGCTCCAGCTCTATTTGTTGAAAATGCTATCTTTCCTTCATTAAATTGCTTTTGCACCTTTCTCAAAAATTAGTTGGGCATATTTTCGTGGATTTATTTCTGGGTTCCTTCTCTATTCTGTCCCACTGATGTATGTGTCACTCCCTCTGTCAGTACCATATATTCTGATTATTGAAGTTTATGATACGTCTTCTAATCAAGTACATGATTACTCCTACTTTATTCTTTTTTTTTTTTTGGCCACACCATGCGGCTTGCGGGATCTTAGTTCCCTGACCAGCTATATCTATAGAACTCTTGCTGGGATTTTATCTTTCCTAGGTTGAATCTTTTAATACATGAATATGGTATGCCTCTCCATTTAAATAGGTCTTCTTTGATTTCTTTTGTCACCATTTTGTAGTATTTAGCATATAAATCTTATGTACATTCTATTAGATTTACACCTAAGTACATCATTTTTTGATTAATTGTATATAGTACTGTATTTTTAGTCTGGTGTTTATGTGTTCATTACTAGTATGTAGAAATAGAATTTTTTTTTTTTTTGGTATGCTTTTTGAATCCTGCACCTTGAGAAACTTACCTATTAGATCTAGGAAGTTTTATTTCTTCCTTTCTGAGCTATATGCCCTTTATTACCTGTTTAAAATGTAATTAGCTTAAATATTTCCTCAATATACATTTAGAACCATATGAGACATTGTTATAATTTTTGCTCCAACCATCAAACATAATTTAGAAAACTAAAAGAAGTCTATTGTATTTAATCTTATTATTGCTAATCATGTTCTTTCTTCCTTCCCAACATTCCAGGGTCCATCTTTTATCATTTCCTTTCCATTTAGTGAATTTTCTCTAGCCATTTTTTTTTAAGGAAGTTCTGCTGGTGATAAATTCTCTTAGTTTTTCTTCATCTGAGAATTTCTTGATTTCCCTTTCATTTCTAAAAGATATTTTCACTGGATATGGGATTCTGCAGGGGCAGTTCTTTAATTTCAGCACTTGAAAAATGCTGTACTACTTCCTTCTACAAAATCCACTCTTATTCAAGTTGTTTTCCCCTTGTAGGTAAGGTACTGTTTCTCTCTCACTGCTTTCAAGATTGTTCTTTGTCTTTAATATTCAGTAATTTGACTATGATGCATCTTTAATGCACACTTTTGTGTTTCTTTGGATTTATCCTGTTTGTGGTTAGCTCAGCTTCTTTAATCTGTAGGTTATGTCCTTTGGAAGTTTCAGCCATGGTATCTGAGCACTTCTTCAGCCCCATATTCTTTCTCCTCTCCTTCCAGGACTCCAAGGACATGATATTAGATCTTTTGGTATTAGTTTTACATGTTCCTAAGACTCTTGTTCATTCTGTTCCCAGTATATTATTTCTTTGTTCTTTATACATTTTTTAAGAGAGAATATTATTCAAAAGTCAAAAGGTAAAATATTTCAAATCCTTCCTGATTAGTGACATTAGAAAGTCCTTTAGCCCAGGATGGCTATGAATTTCAGCCCTATCACATGCTAAGCAGTAGATGGGCTTGGATCCCCTATTTTATGGAAGCAGTTGATGCAGTGAGGGTTTAAACTACACAACAGAGGACATATAACTATTATTACCAGTATACAAATGAGTGAGATGGGTCTCTGAGAGAGGCAGAGCAATTTGCCAAAATAACATAGCGAATTAATGGTGGAGCTACGATTTGAACCATGGGCACCTATGATCTCCAGCTACAAGATGCAGTATTGACCAAGGTGCCCAGCTGCAGCACACTGAAATCTATTGCAGGCATGCCGTGTAGGGCCATTCCTGGATGACATGGGGTTCTCTGACAGCTCACTTTGCCTTAAGAACTCCTCAAGATCCTTGCCACACCTCTCCTAGACGTCACAGCAGTCTAAGATGCTTCCACACAACCTGCCTCCCTGTCTCCTTCACTTAAGGTCAGACAAGCATCACTGATGTTGGCTCACCCAGCCTATCCCAGCTCCCTCTCCCGTTTTCTCCAATACAGGCATTTCCCTTAAGAAAATCCTTGCATGTTTAATACCAGTTTGGCATCTGTTTCTGGAGGAGCTAAATTAACACAATCAGGTAATCTGATTTAAGAGCCCAAGGTATTGACTACCACTCCATAAGTGGTAGAAAGAAATAAATGCTTCTGAGGAATTATTTAAGATTCCACTGGGGAGATCAAATAAAATAATATATGCGGGAAGATTTTATAATCTCTTAAATTGACTGCAAATGCAAGTTGTTCTTATTATTTACAGTTCACACAGCATAGTTTGCCGTGGACTCTGCCTGCGCTCAGCCACTGGCCTAGGTGTGGATGATTTCCAATGTATCATACAAGCTAATGATAGCTGCTTTGTGAGAACTGCAGATTTATCACTTTAATTTTTATAATACTTATCATAGCCATGATTTATAAGGCATGTTAGTGACATTACACCCTAAGTTGGTTTTTATCCAAATAAACTGGAATTTGGCAACAACTTTTGTAAAAATTGATATAATGTGCACCTAGCAATGATCACATTCATTACCATCCCAGTTATCTAAATTGTCTTTAAACAAGGGTGTGGTGAGTTTTCGGAGAACTGATAATAAACTCCACACTTGTTCTATCTGTTCCACATCAAAGGTAATTGAAAGCTTACCTGTTATTATCTGGCCTCCTCACCTGGGAAGCAAGATCCTGCATGTGAGGAGCTCTTGTTCATTTAGGCCACAAAATGATTTGAATAAATCACTTAGCTATCCTCAATAACTAATATAAAATGATTCTGTTATTACTGTTAAATAGACTCCTGACATTGAACCGTGTCAGAATGAATTAAAGTTTACCAAAATGCCAAGAACATTAAATAGAATATTTCAAAGTGCACTTGGAACAAGAATAAAAACATGAAAAGGATAAGCTGACTTGGGGTAGAGGGTACATGATTAATGCATGACAAAAACAAGTTAAAGTTCTCCACTCCTATATGTTTTCATCTTTACCTCAAAAAGCAATAGACTGGAAAATATGGGAAATAGAAATTCAGTTTACAGGAGAATCAAAGCCCAAGATAGATGAGCAGATAATAAGAAAGCATGTCACAATTATATGAACTCAAGTCTGGATGAATTACATTCTAAGGTAGTGATAATCACGGAAAATGTTTATTATCAGATTCAGGGTTCTGCTCTAAGTGCTTGATATATACACCCTAACTTAATCCTCACAAAAACCTGGAAAGTAGATGCTATTGTTTTCTCCATTTTTCAGATGGAAAAACTGAGGCCTGGGGAAGCTAAACAGCTTGCCCATGGCAGGGCTGGGATTTGAGCCCAGACAGTCTGACTCTAGAGTCTTCTGGTCAGCATACGGTTCACAGATCAGCAGCATTTTTATTACCTGGATGTGTGTTAGAAATGTGGAATCTCAGACCTATGGAATCAAAATCTGCATTTTAATAAGATCTCCAGGTAATTCTTACACACACTGCATTTTGAGAAGCACTGCGCTAGAGACCATATTCTGCCGCTCAGTCATGTACTTTGCTATCTCCATCACACTAAAGACCGAATAAATGTGAACGCAGGACACTGTAAATGACCTTTTAGAAATCACAAAGTATGAGAGGGGTAGAAGGAGAGAGGTGATGAACAAACCCGATGGTTTTCAGAAAGAATGTAAGAGGGAGGGGGGGATCAACAGAGTAAAATCCAGTGTAACTGATAGAAATTCTTGGCAAATTCTAAATTAGAGAGCTAAAAGATGATCTCAAGGAACCAATGTGGGTTCACTAAGAAAATGTTCTGTCAAATGAACCTGATTTCCTTTTTGGATGGACATACAGATATCAGGAAAATACCACAATTATATTATACACAAATGTCAGTATCAAGAATGAGTTTTGGTAAAGTCTTTCTTGATATGCCTGTTGATAACATAAGCATAATCAGTAGCTAATTGAATAACTATATCCAAAGCAGGTTGATTAATAGATCATTGTAAATAAGCAAAAAGGTATTATCCTTTTATTCATTCAAAAAATGTTTACTGAGCATCTTCTAGGTGCTGAGGATACACTGATGAACAAGACAACATTCTGCTCTCACAAAACAACAACTAAACAAATAAAGATAATTACAGATGTTAAATAAAAATAAAGCATACACATTAGCTAGAGTGAGAAGAGGAATATTTCTTAGGTGTTGACATTTGACCCAAGACCTGACTATTAAAGGGGAAGCAGCCACGAGGGGATCTGATGTAAGAGCATTCTAGACCAAAGGACTAGCAATATATGAAGGCCTGGGACTGGCCATGAGCTTGGCATATTGGAAGAATAAGGCAGATAAAGTCTGCAAGGCCAGGTCAGTGCAGTCTTGAAGACCATAGTAAGTGTAAGGGAATTCAGTGGAGCATTTTAATTTGGAGCATGATGTGATCTGATTCATGATTTTAAAAGATCAAAGACTGCCATATGGGGAAATAGATTACAATGGGGGAAAAGGGAGACTCTTGTTCTTGATTCAGGTCTCACCATCTTTATTGGAAATTTAGATGAAAACTCTGCAAGGATATAAGATTTCATGACTAAATTTGTACATACAGCTTAGCTAAGGTCTTCTGTGGTAGGTCATGGATTTGCAATGAAATGAGCAGTCTTGAAGTAGCTTCCAAAATTAGCAGATAAAATGTAAAATACTAGAAACACAAAGTTCTGAACTTAGCTTAAAAAAGAAAGTCCCATAGGTTCAGTAAGGGTTGAGAGAGACCTGGTTTAGCTGAGTTTGCAGGGAAAAGGTAAATTTTACTTAACTTTTTGGCCAATTTGAGACAGCATATACTGGTTTTCAAAATCCTAATGGAGTTTTAGGTTGCATGGAAAGACTTAGGTAATGATTCTTAAATTTGAGTAAGTATCAGAATCACTTGAGAAATGAAGCACAGGCACAAACACACAAGTGTGCTAGGTTGCTTTGGCTTGTGTAATGCTCTGATGATAGTTTGTGATGTCCCAAAACTGCAGCCAGGAGAGTAAGTCCACAATGTCTGTCACACTGGAAACATACGTCACAGATCCAACAGTCATGTCTCAAGGAGGTCAGTGGTATTGGAGAAGTAGATGTTGCGGGTTACAGAGAAGATGTATGGCTTCCAAGAGTGGAGATATTCAAAACCCTTGGAGATTTTTAGATAGGGATGTTCCATGCACAATAAACTGATATTATGATGTCTTAGTGAATCAAATAAATTTGTTGGTACAATTAGTAATATTGCATGGTTGAGGGTCTAAAAATACAAAGACATAGGAATTCAGTGCAAAATAAAAATTTTCAGTGCCCATTGTGGAACCCTGAGGGTAAAGATTTTTTTTTTTAATGTTCTAAAAATCCAGTGAGAGAGATGGACATGGGGGTTGATAACAGAGATATCCACAGTCTTATAGGGAATAGTAGAGAGGCACAGTCCTTGTTCCATCTGGGAGTTCACAAGAGATTTCCTGGAAGAGATAATGCTTTAGCTGAGTATTAAAGATGAGTCAGACATAATTAGTCTGTGAAGAAGGGTGGGATGAGTGTTCCAGATTGAAGAAATAACTCCCACAGAGGCATGGGGCTGGAAGCAGCAGGGCACATGTGGGGAATTAAAAGGGTATTACAAGAGGAGAAAGGGAAAGGGGCAGTTATTGGGAGAAAACACTGGAGAAGGATGTCAAAGAGGGTCTGAATAAGTAGTTTAGTTCTGTAAAGATGGGGAGATTTTAAAGATTTTAAGTATTTTAGAGATTATTCAGCAGCTATGTAGTCTTAAATGAGTTAAGACAAGAGGCAGAGGGACTACTTACAAGCAAATCAGGATGACTCTAAGAGCTTGGGTTACAGTAATAGTGGTAGGAATGAAAAGAAAGAGATGCATTGGAAAAAACACTTTTCAGAATATGAAATCAGCATAATATGGTGATAAATTAAATGTGCATGCATGAGGGTGGGTGGAGATGGAGAAGTTAAGGGTAACTAATTCCAGTGACTGGTGTAGTGTGGTGCCACTAACAGAGCCAAGAAAGAAAACAGAACAGAAAATTTGGGGTGAATTCAGTTTTGGACATGTCGTTTGAGGTGTCTATTCTACATGCAGGTTGAGAGGTCCAGGCTGAAGCTCAGAAGAGAGTATGGGGCTCAGAAGAGGGATATGGATTGGAGGTCATCAACTATAGGTGGGAGTTGAATCCATGAGACTGGAGAAGGTTACTCAGGGGCAGTGGGGAGAGGCCTGGTGAAATTAGTGCCCCCACACCTTCCAAATGTATGTCAGATGCCAAGTTAGGGCAAAGTCATGATGGACTCAAGCTGGTTGGGTCTACATAGGGGAGATTGTCATAACATGCTCCCTGCTCAGGGGCTCAAGAAATTGGTTTAGGGAAATAGCAAGTTGCTCAAACACTAAGGAAAATAAATAAAATACCTAGTCCAAAAGATTTGAGCCAGTTATTTCAGGAAATCCCTGAGCTCTATCTCTCAGAGATGTAGTTGATTCATGCCTTTATTTACTTTTCATTGGTCCTTGTTTCATTAAATTATAATGAGATAGGTGGGAAGGTACATGCCCTTTCTCAATGGTGAACGATTTGTCATGAACAGAGTCTGACAACTTGCCCATAGACGGTAAACTGAGAAGCCTCTCCAGACCCAGATCATTAGGAAGGACTTTCCAAGTGCCAAGCAGTTGCTGCTTCTGTTGCTTGTTTCAAGCCCTTAGAAAAGTGCAAATTATCCCACAAGCCACTGGGCAAATGCCATCTTGCCTGCAGAAGTAGCCTAACTCTGTAGAAGCATCACTTAGGAGACATCAAATTCCCTGAGCTTGTCCACACATGACAGCTTGTGAGGGCCCCTAAGGAAATCAAGGTTATTGAAGAAAATATCACTGGTTGGCCTGCAGGTCTGTCTTTCTCACCTCCTATGCCTTTTGCTACTAAGCAGATGGTGCTGTGGCACTTGTTAGGAGCCTGGGCCTAATTCAAGAGCCTACCTTTGCTTTCACTGAAGCTACTGAATTTGAGGGGACCTGGGGAGAATTAATATACCTCAGTATTCCTCTAACATCTTTTCCCTGTGTGATACATCCATTCTCACCTGCTGTTTTCATATTGTACTCCTTTCATCCCTCTGTCTCATACTGAAAGCCTGCTGTGCTGGAATACTGCCTCTATCATTCTTAACAGGTTGCACACACCATCAGAGTTTGCAAATGGCAATGCCCTGCTAGTGGAAATCTTTTCCTAAGGCCTCCTTCCCAAATGTTCCAGGCCAGCAGGGGTTAACTAGAGTCTTGCCTGTGAGCCTGTCTCTGGGAAGCTGACTTGTTCCTACTTGTCTGGCCTGGAACTTCTGCAGCCTATTTCAACAACACCTTTTTTAGTTGAGCAAGGTTCATGGAATAACTGTGAGGGTCATTGCTAGGGAGAAAGTCAAAGCAAGAGGAACAATTAGATGATTAAATTGAAAGATGTTCTTTACTAAACAATTCACCACAGTTCCCAAAGATATTTACACTCTGCCTCTTTTCCAAATTCACTTACAGATCCTCTCCTGCCCTTCAAGCAATTATTCTCCTCAATTCAAGTGTCTGGAAGGAGGCTGGGTAGAAAGCAAGGCTCGATTCCTGACTAGAGCTGCTGGATTCTTCAACTACTGACCTCACCTCCAAAAGAATCTTAATAGCCCAATTTAAAGACTTGTCATTAGGTAAAAACCCAATTTAGCACCTTTATTTGTGAGGCAGAAATTCTTTGTACCTTGTTGGTCTAGATTTACAGATAGATAGATAGATAGATAGATAGATAGATAGATAGATAGAGTAATGGTTACTTTTGAGTGTCAACTTGGCTGGCTCATGGTGCCCAGATATTTGGTCAAACATTATTCTGGATGTTTCTGTGAAGGTGTTTTTTGTATGAGATTGGCCTTTAAATCAGTGGACTTCAAGTAAAGCAGACTGCGCTCCACAGTGTGGGAAGTCCTCATCCAATCAGTTGAAGGCCTTAATTGAAGAAAGACTGATGTACCCTGAACAAGCAGCCAGCAGACTGCCTTTGAACTAGAACTGCAACTTTTCCCTGAGTTCCCAGCCTGCTGGCTTACCCCATCAGATTTTGAACTCTCCAAGCTTCCATAATCACGTGAGCCAATTCACTAAGATATATCTCTTTTCCTCTTTCTTTGTACACATCCTGCTTTTTGGGTTTCTCTGGAGAATGCTGATTACATAGATAGATAGACAGATACACACATACATACATACACAGATCGATAGATGACAGTTAATACACTTTATAAGTATTGCCATAACATGATTCCCCCAGATAGACAGATAGATAGCAGGACACATGGGTGGAGGGATGGGATGGAAGGTTTGGGGATAAGTTATCTTTTGAGTGTAGACTCAAGGAAAGCCCTGCTTCCTCCCTGTAGATGAAGCTAGGGTTCAATGGGAATAAACATTTGTTTTATGGTTTAAACGATTCATTGTTTTCCCTTCAGTTCTTGTAAGAACACACTGAGTACCTCAGATAAGCCATTCCAGCCCAGCACTGCAGGAGTCCCTGATTGAGGAATATGAACCAAACCCCCTTCAAAAGAAATTATCTCCCTGCCTTTCTGGGACACAATAGCCTGACTTTAACCACTCACCTTTTTTGGCCTCCATATATCTGTTTGAATAATTATTATTCATCTGCTGGGCCTGTCACAGAATTCCAGCTGTAAATAGCGCTCATCATCACCCCCATCACCACAGCTGGTAATGAAGAGAAATGTGTCGGCTAATGAGGAGAGCGGCCACCATTACAGTAATGAAGAAAAATGGACAGAAATGCCGCAGGAATGGCACCTCCACTATTTCCTGGTGTAATTGGCATGAGGTAATTGCTTTTTTATCCTCCCTGGCTTCACCTCTGCAAACTACTTCCAAATTCCTTACATTCATCACAAAATAGACAATTGAAAGTAGTGTAATAAATTAAAAAGGGAAAGGAGCTCAGCTTTGTGGTACCAGTCTTAAAAGAAGGAAATAAGAACATTTACAGGATTAATAAAAAGGATAATAGGAGGAGGGTGGGGGGGATCATTCCTTTGTTGTTATTTTTGTCATTAGAGACCAAGCCTTCTTTCAACCACATACAAAGACAGGCTCCAACAGGAATAACTCTGAATGTGTTCTAAACACATATGCTGCGGCCACTACTGCCACTTAAAAGGTTCCTGCTCACATGCAGTAAAATGAAACATGAGGCAGGCCTACTTTCATTCTTCCTGCTGATAAACCCAGGCCTAAGAGCAGCACAGAAATTAGGTCTGCATTTTGTTGGTATCTCATGTACCAACATGAACCTTGTTAGGGCAATGTGTGTAAGGCATGACAATTTTCTGGTTTGCCCATTTTCAGTGCTTTGCTCTGGTTGGGGCTACTCTGGGTACAGTCCTTGGAAAGATTCTTAAGCTCAGAATTTTACAAAACAATTAAGAGAATTAAGAACAATGACCAAGCCCCATGAAAAGAATCATGTTCAATTAGTAAAGTTAACTTAGGTATTTTTTATTCTTTTAGGAATACATCTACTAATTCTTTGATATTCCTCTCTTTCCGTTAAGTGTGAATATAGTGAGTGTGAGCTCGATATAGTGACTTGCTTCCAGGGACTAGATTACAGCAGAAGTGATGGTGTGTCACTTCCATATTAGGTTATAAAAAGATGCAGCAAAGGTGAAAACAACCCAAGTGTCCCTTCACACGTGAATGGATAAACAAGAAGTGTATATACATGCAGTGGAATATTATTCAGCCATAAAGAGGAATGAAATTCTGATACATGCTACAACATGAAAAAATCTTGAAAACATTGTACTAAGTGAATAAGCCAGACACAAAGGGACAAATATTATATGATTCCACTTATATAAGGTACCTAGGATAGGCAAATTCATAAAGCAGAAAGTAGAACTGATATGAACAGAGGTTGGGAGTTAGGCGGATGAAGAATTATTGTTTAATGGGTATACGGGGCTTCTGTTTGGGATGATGAAAAGGTCTGGAAATGGACAGTGGTGATGGCTGCACAACAACTGAATGTACTTAATGTCACTGAATTATATAATTAAAAATGGTTAAAATGATAAACCTATGTTATATATTTTTTACCAAAATAAAAAGGACCCCCCAAAAGACTGCACCTTCTGTGTTGAGTGTTCTGCCTCTCTCTCTTTCTGTCTCTTGGACCACTCACTCTGGGAGAAGCCAGCTACTGTCTTGAGGATTCCAAGGCAGCGCTATGGAGATGCCCACATGGCAAACAACTAAAATTTCTGGACAACACTAGCGAGAGATTGGCGACTCCAGTGAGCAAGCCTTCTTGGAAACGTCCTCCAGGCCCATCCAAGTTTACAGATGATGCAGCCCTAGCTGATATCTTGACCATAACCTCAAAGGAGACCCTGAGCTAGAACCACCCAGCTAAGTCACTCTGGGATTTCTGACTCTCAGAAAGTGTCAGATAATAAATGGTGGTTGTTTTAAGCCACAAAATCTTGGGTTAATTTGTTACACAGCAATAGATATTGAATACAGTATAACTATATATGTACAAATTTACAACAATATTGAATGAGATAAATTCACAATAATATTAGATGATAATAATCATCTAAAACAAGCTTCTGCTTCTTTCTACAAAGCAATTGGGGGCATGCTAGCTACTGAGGTTAAGAAAAATGTCTATGTCCTGATGCCATTCCTTCTCAGGTTCCCTATGGTTCCCTCTCCCACATTTGTCTGTGTGGGAATGGGTATTTTTATATCAACTGCATTCTTGGCCTCTGTCTGCAGTAATTCAAAATGCATAGTTCAAGTGCAGAATCTGTATTTCAACTCTAAATCTAGCACTCCAGATATTACTTGGTTACTGCAAAGACACACACTAACTGGGAACTCCACAAACTAACCCCCACTATCTGTTTTCTTCTCTCTCTCACTCTTCTTAAATTCTATCTTTATTCCAGTGATGATGAAAGCAATTTTTATATAGCTCTGGAGTTCGTAATTACAATAACTATCACCAGAAAAGGTCTTCGCCACTCACCAATGTCTCTTATAGACTGGATGTGGGCCGTCTACAAGCAGCATATAGGAGGTAAGACCTGGGAAACTGGTTGACCCAGGAATAGTGTTGCCTATCTGACCTTTTGAGGACTCACTCTTTTATTGGGGAACGACCCAAGAAAAAGCAAAAAAAACCAAGCAGAGGTGGCAGGTCATGAGGCAAACAGGAGAAGGATAGGAGGAGACTTCAACAGAGGATCAGTATGGAATAAAGTTAACAAAGATGGAATAGGAAACATGTTATACCATAAAGTCAGGCATCTAAACCATTAATCCATAAACTCTGACTATGTGACAGGGCATTACTTTGATTGAGTTTGGGCCAGATTCTTAAAGGAGTCAAATTAGGCTAGGAATCAGAAGGACTGATCTCATAAAGATTCCATTCTCTTTCTCTCCCTTGCAAACACCACGTGTACATAAGTCATTACATGTTGGCATCATAGGTTCCTTTAAATATTTGTAAAGTAGCATAAAGTAGGAGGCAGAAGATAAGGGCCCTAGGCACTCTTAGAAGATAACCAGATAACTTCAGATATGGCTTTAGTCTCTCCAGGCCTCTGTGTCATCTGTAAAATGAGGTCATTCTACCCAAGACGTTTGGACTGGACCAAACGATCTACTGAAATTCCTTCTAACTCTAAAATCTGCAATTCTATGGGTTAAATTCTGATGCCCATACACTCCTCCATAAGGTATTCCTAGGGAATCATCCTAGCATGGCTACCTGGACAATTCAAACAGTTTCTCCATCTCCATATTACACATCCTCCAACTCAGAACAGAAGCACAGTTTGTACTCTCAACTCAACATCTCAGTTTTTACCCTGAAAACTCAAGAAATACGAACGGTTTAAGAGTAAACAGTGGGGATTGTGAGCACCTATAGTCAGAGATTTATTTCCAGGGAAGTTTTTACCTTAGATGAAAGATGGCACTCCAAGGGGTGAAAACCTGGCTGAAGGTCCATTCGATCAATATGGTAAGCCTGGAACTCAACCTAGGGCAACAAGAGAATGAAACTTGAAACTCAGTTCGGGAAATATACAAAGACGCTGCAAAGCTACGAAGAAATTCCAGAGGCCAAACTATGTCAACTTCACTCTAAACCTGGTGGGATATGAGTTTAGCTGGTGCTCGGAACATGTTCTGGGGAAGTGAAACAGCAAGTGATTGCTTTTTTCTTTTTTTTTTTTGAGTTTTACCATTTCTCGTCAGGTGGAAGAATCCTTGTACCTGAGTTCTCAACCAGTCAATGAAAATCTGCTGGTAAATCTCAAAGCCTGATCTCATAGAGCAGAAGTCAGTGGCCTGGGGGTTGATAGTCTCCCCAGGGAGGAATGAAACATCTGCTGGAAACTCCCCACCTCCATCCCTTGACCTTAAAGCTCTAGAGAAAAGGAAAAGCGGCTTCTCTTGACAAAAAGATTGGGAATCCCTGTTGCCATGTCTTACTGTTTCTTTAAGGCTACCATGGAAATGAAAGATGTTCTCAAGCAAAGACAGGTCAAATCTATTAACAGAGCAGGCGAGGCATCTCCCTCCTGAAAACTGTGGAATAACAGAAAAGAACCTTTTCTGACAAAATGAGTATTTTTGTTTGTTTGATTTTGTTTCACATTTATTTATTGAACAGTAGGGAGAAATAATTTGAATAAGAAAATAGCTAGTTATTAGAAGAAGAGGGAATAATTTCAAACATGGAGTCCCCTGTAGTTTATACATCATGTAAACTTGCTGCTCCATCCCTCAGCCTTTCCCATCTCCCTTCAGCAATCCTGTTTCCATTCTCTCAGCTCCCAGAGAATCACCAAGAAGCTGAGTTCCAGTAGCACTAGCCTAATACACATTTGATCCTTTTCTCCAGCCGCCAAATGGACCATCTTCCCAGAACTCTTCCCATCATTAGAGGGGAGAAGACGAGTTGAGCAAGTCTTTCTCCAAACTATAGCCACATTTTTATATTAATCTGACACCTGTCATCTGCTTTATTTCCAGGAAGTTCTTCTTAGCGGGAAGGTGGCACTCCAAGGGATTAAAACTTGGCTGAATGTCTATGAGAATTCATTAGATAATATCCAAAAAGCCCTCCAGAGGGCCTTGCTAAATACAACCAAAGATGGTGCAGTGATTTCCTAAACCCAAGATTTCAGGTTTACTTTTGATGTTCCCTGGATACTAGCAGTGTTTGGCTATATAGAGGAAGGAGAAATATTAACCAATTTTTATTCCAGCTGACCTTTTACAGAGACAGGAAGTAATTTTGCTTGAATTCTCCATTTCAGTCTAGGACAGTAACAGCTGGGCAGGGATTTTGCCCAACACTTTGTGAGGTTTACACTCAACTGCCTTTGTCAGATTGGCATTTTATATTAAAACAATAGAGCACTGTTATTAAGACACCATACTGCTACAACTTTAGGAAGATGCTAAACCAAGAAACTTTCTCTGGACCACTAGAGTCTCCATGACTGTAACGGTGTGATGTGTTTCAAAAAGCCATTTCAGCCCAGGAGGTTATAGTAGAATGATCAGGAATCAGACTGTCTATATTAGAAGATTAACCCTACCATTTGCTTACAAATGCTGTGATCTTCAGGAATTCCCTAGCTGTCCAGTGGTTAGGACTTGGCACTTTCCCTGCCCAGGCCCAGGGTTCAATCCCTGGTCAGGGAATTAACATCCCACAAGCCATGTGATGCAGCCAAAAATAAATAAAATAAAATAAAAATAAATAAATAAAACAAATGATGTGATTTTGGAGACAGCAGATCACAGGGGTTAAGAATATAGGCTTTGGAGCCAGACTGCTTGGGTTGGAACCTTAATTCCACCATTTACTCGCTGGATGATCGTAAGGAAGTTCTTCAAACCTCTGGGCCTCAGTGTCATCATTTGTGAAATGGGGCTGTTAATGGCATCTCCAAATGTTGGGGGAAGAATGAAATAAGTTGATGCATGTAGGTGCTTCAAGCGATGTCTGGCAAACAGTATCAATAAATATTAGCTATCATGATTGCTATTATTCTTTCCAAATTTTCAGCATTTCATCCAATGCTGGGCAAAATCAACAAAGAAAGGGAGCTAACCAAGGAGAACTCTGGGGAAAATGTTGAATTTGGCAAAACTGGGAATCAGGCAGAACTTATTCTTTGGCACTCTCGCCATTTTTCTCTCTCCTGTTAATGTCCAGGCTCCTTATATAACACTGTACCCAAGCTCTAGATTTTTTTTTCTGCTCTCCTCCATACCCACCCTTCACAAATCAACTTTCACCCACATTAGCTCTATTCCTTTAGGACTTCGCTCTGAACTAGGTGATAATATAAAAAGTAAAAAATCAGGGCTTCCCTGGTGGCGCAGTGGTTGAGAGTCCGCCTGCTGATGCAGGGGACATGGGTTCGTGCCCCGGTCCAGGAAGATCCTGTATGCCGCGGAGCGGCTGGGCCCGTGAGCCGTGGCCGCTGGGCCTGCGCGTCCGGAGCCTGTGCTCCACAACGGGAGAGGCCACAGCAGTGAGAGGCCCGCGTACCGTTAAAAAAAAAAAAAAAAGTAAAAGATCAACTCTGGTTTAAGACAGTAATGAATGCTGGTAAGTTAATGTTATGCTTTCTGGATGTCACATTTGCATTTTACAAAATGAAGATTGCCTTATTAACAGGAAGAGTGACCAAAACTGAGAACTTCAGTTAATGTGCGAGGCAGGTAAGGGTAATAATTCTGGGCAGGTTGACCATTGGTTTTCTTTGACTCACAGATAAGCTGCTACTTCCATAACCCATAGAGCTTGTCCTAAAGTTAACTGTTTAATATAAAGCATCATAGACACACTCCTAGGTGAAAGCAGAACACATTGTGTTTAAACACAGCGTTATTAGGTTGACAGGCACGGCATCGAGGCTGCAATGTTACTGGTCCCACAGCTCCCAGGGCTGCTGTCAACAAGGCACGACAAATTGGACCAGCCAAAATTTTCAGTCACGTCTGATTTTCCTGAAGATGCAGATACACCTGCTGAAGATGTTCCAGACAGAGAAAAACCGAGATTGCAGAACAGAGCGAGCCGATGGAGGAGAATGGCAAAGGCCCAGCGTTGGCTTCTATCACCCATTATTATAGCCCTGGGATAGGCAGCATTCTGAATTCAACAAAGGGGCCAAGGGTAAGGGGATTTGAGTTCTAGATCCATCTCTGCCATTAACTGATTGTGTCTTCAAGCAAGTTGAGTCACTTTATTTTGGAGGGTCGTATCTGCAAAACTAGGGGAGAGAGAGGCTCAGTAGCAGTATCCCTCGGTCTTCCGAGTCAGAGGCCCCAGGGGATTCCGGGGAACCCCTACAGCCCTGCAGAGCAACTTAAATGCCTCTACAGACAGGCAGTGGAACGCAACAGGGTTTCCTGATTAAAAAATAAATAAATAACCGTAAGGAAATTAAGATGCTGAGAAGATTAATCTGGGGGAAAGGAAAGTAATATAGAATAAGGCAGAGAGTAGCAAGATTGGACGGGATCACCAGCTAGATGGTAAAATAACTAGAATAGTAAAAAATACAGTCAAATAAGATAGGGTAGGCAAATGAATCTCAGCACTGGCTGCACCCTAAGGAGCTTTTAATAAATTCAGATGCCCAGGCTCTAACCCTGAGTAGTTATATGGAACTTTCGGGGTCTAGGGTCTAAGCTTCAGTATAAGGTAAAAAGCTCCCCGTGTAATCCTCATGTTCAGTCAGTGGTAAAAACCACCAAGGGTAGACTATGCTGGTTTTTAAGAACCAAAAGGAAGAGTTGTATGTAAGAGACTTCTGAAGGTGACCTGAGAGGATTGACAACTGATTAGATGGAGAGATAAACATCTGGAAAGACCCCCAAACAACTTAGGTCTCAAACAAGGGTGCTTAAGAGAAGGAAGAGGTCATGGTACCTTGGTAAAGTGGAAACGGTTTGGGAGGGAAGATGATGATGAGTTTGAACTGAAGTGGATAGCAGGATATCTGAGTGATTCCATCTTCCTACAGTATTCAAAGTAATGAGCAGCACCGTATCTTTTCTGACAAGAAAATTTAACTTCGAATTGACTACTCTAGCTATTATCAAAAGCCCAGCTGAAACAAAGTGGCAGCACAAGAGTGACGCACTAAGAGAAGGGTACCTTATATTTCCTCAGCGTTTGTTTGTCTTTTTTTTTTGGCTTAACTTCTTTGGGAGGGATATAAGTACTTTGCATGTTTACAAAAGCTGTGAACCTAATTCCCAGAAAAAAAAATACCATTAGAAAAATACATGGAGCCCAGTTTAAGAGTCTCTTTTTTAGATAGGGACTAAAGGGCTCACTCAGCCAAACAAAGTTTTTGGTTTTGTTATTATTACTATTATAGTTGTTATTTTAAGACCGAAGAGAAATATAAGCAGAGAAAAAGAGATAATAAGGAAAGAGATGTGTTTTAGACAGATTTTTCCTAACAATGAGGTCACTGCCGAGTGTCCAGAGAAAGCATTATTTTTCCTAAATGCTTTGGAGCATTTCATGTCTTCTCCCTGTTCTTTGTTCTTTGATTAAAGCACCTGTCCTTAGCTTTGTCGTTAAAACATCCTGGCAACCACAAGAAAACATGCCAGCTTGTGATTACTATCTGCATTTTTAATAATGCCTAGCATTTCCTACAAATAGGATTTCAGCATCTAGAACTCTGGGGAAAATGAAACAGCTTTTGTTAGTTCTAATAGAAAAAGGCAGCTTGATTTCCAATGCTCTGTTTTAATCTGGGTTTTACCAGCCGATGATTTTATTGAAAGTGAAATGCATATTCATGTTTAGCTTTAGCATCTCAACTCTAAAATGGAAAAATCACAGCTTCAGTAACAGAATTGAGAATGAGGTCCTGGCATCTTTCTTAAAAGGAATTTGGATAAGGCTTCTCAGTACATACTCACAAATTACTTATGCTGTATGTCTAAACACACACAAACAGGTTTAGAAAACCTGGTTGAATTGAAATGAAATAATTAGGTATGAAAACAATAACCTGGGCTTCTTTGCCAGATTCTTATCAACATGGACCATACTTGCTCTAAGGCAATAAAGGAGGTGGGGGTCAAGGTCATGACCAGGAAGGAATTCATGTGCCCAAACTCTCTTCATCTTCATGAAAAAGTTTTGTGCTTTCCCGGGCTACTTAGAGAGGGGTCCATAAGGCACTGCTCTGGGTTCCCTTCATGACTTAAAGGGAAATGTTCATAGTGTCGGGAGCCCTTGATGCCCTTCAAATGAAAAAGGAGGATGTCCTCAAATTCCTTGCAGCAGGAACCCACTTAGGTGTCACCAACCTTGACTACCAAATGGAACAGTACATCTGTGAAAGGAAAAGTGATGGTATCACCTCATACACCTACAGAGAACCTGGGAGAAGCCTCCCCTGGCGCCGGCGCTGTTGTTGCCATTGGTAACCAGGCTGACTTCAGTGTCATATCCTCCAGGGATACTGGCCAGTGAGCTGTGCCGAAGTTTGCTGCTGCCACTTCTACTGCTGGCCGCCTCTCTTCTGGGAACTTCCCTAACTCTATCCAGGCCACCTTCCTGGAGCCACGACTTCCGGCGGTTACTGACCCAGGTCTGATCTCAGAGCCGTCTTATGTTAACCCGCCTGCCATCACTGTGTCACAGTGACTCTTCTCTGCGCTGTGTGGACATCGCCATGCCCAGCAACAACAGGGGAGCTCCCGCAGTGCGTCTGCGGTGGTGGATGTGGGCCGGGGGTTGAGGATGGGGTTGGCGTCCTGCGCATGTGTGGCACCAGCTGCCGTGAGCATCTGGGTGAGGTCATCCTGCTGTCTACTCTGCAGAGATGCTGAAGATGTTGAAAAGCTAGCATGGACTACTGTTGGAAAGGCTGTGACCCAGGAGGAAGTTCTGACTTCAGCAGTGAAAGGGAATTAATTTCCAAAGTTTCCCCTCTCCTTGATGCCTAAAATTACATGGTTCACAACAAAGACTCACATGAGTCTACTTCATTTTAAGTAGGGCAGAAATGGCTTAGAAATATTAGCCTCTTGCTAATATTGTGCACATGGTAGTGCATAAGCTGGAGTCTTGGTTCCGTCTATACTGCTGATGGCCCCTCAGAACCCCATCCCAGCTGAATCCTTCCTAGAAAGGCGATATAGAAAGGAGACAAAGGCAGGGGTCTTGGCATCCAGTAGAAGTGGGTTTAAATCCCAGCAACACCAATAACTGGCTGAATAGACTTCGAAAAGTCACTTAATTTTCCTGAACCCTGCTTTCTTTGATTGTAAAATGGAGCTAATATATTCAACTAACGGATTAAATGCAAGGCCTAGCCAAGGTCTTCAATACACTGTAGTTCCCCTTTTTTGTGCTCCCTCCCTTCCCCCTTCATTCCTTCTTGAATCATAGCCGAGAGTTGCCATGCCTTTTCCTGGTCAAGTAGTGAGAATTCTGTTTGTCTTGTACGAACTCAAGGTAAAGAGTACCCTTACTTCAAAGGAGGCTGGAAATTCATAGTCACTGGAAGATTAAGTTTTAGACATTTCATTTGTTCTCTTTTTCTATTTTACTTTTTTCTCCCTTTTACAACACAGGCACTGTTCCCTTGGCATTTGCAAATTTACTTTTTCACTTCTACAGGTGTAGGTGGATTGATTCAAGAAGAGAAACGGTGGCACGAAAGAGAAGGTTTTTTTTCCAAATACAGAATTCATGTCAAAAAGGGGGTTGTTTTTCATGATTAGCTAATTGAATGCTTGCTGAGAGCCAGGCACTACTCTACGTATCAATCCACTGAATCCTCACAACACCAGGAAGTGAGTACTTGGATTAGTAGACAAGCAAACTGAGGCACACAGAGATTAAGTAAATCATGCAAGGTCACACAACTAATAACTGGGAAGACTAAATTTGAACCCAGGTAAACCTACTTTCAGAATACATGCTCTTTACCACTTCTGCAGCTTACTCACCTCCTTTCCCCAGCAGCTCAATATACAGAAAACAGAGGGAAGATGGATGTGGAAAACACAGGTTAAAAGAAAATGAATCATGAAGGACATTTGAAATAGGTATTGAGCTTATGTAATTGAAATTTGATGCTGTTTTCAAATATTCATAATAGAAACTCTAATGTTTTATAAAAGGGCAGGTAACTCACTGATCAGCTTTGATGTTCTAAGCAATGATGTCAGAAAGCCAACAGAGACTCCTGAGAAAGTGTGTGGTGCTTGCTTTATTTCCCTGTGCTAATATTCCTTGACTGAGAACAATCTCAAGGTTTCCAAGGGTGACCAGACTATACAGCCTGCTTTCTTTGAAGGAAGAAACATTTCCATTTTGAGAAGATGAAATGGACATTTTCTTGGCTACGTATTTGATGATGTTTCTTTACTGGGAACACCTCCATTTCTTCTTCCTGAATCAGACTTCTAGAATTTTTTTTTTTTTTTTTTTTTTCACCTAGAAGAGACCACTGATAACATTTACTTCCTCTCCTTTCTACGGTAATGAAGAAGGGGAGGTCAAATAAATTCAGTTCTCTCACAGATCTAGAAGCCAATCTAGGATTGGAATTCAGTTCTGACTCCTCATCCAGCTCTGCCACTCAACCACATGTGTTTCTTTCTCTCACACACAGGCTCTTTTTGGCCACCAGTAAACACACTGACCTTTGAAATATGGAAAGAAAAGCGCTTTGAAATAAAACTGGCACAAACAGCGGTTAGACGGCCGTCATCTGGAGGCCGAAACAAAGAGGGGCATAGTTTTCAAGCTGTCTTCGTAATTACGTGAAGCAGTTATCACTCATGCCCCAGTCTGAGCATTACCCCCCAAACAAACAGCCGAGGTTTGAGAAAGCACATAGGCCACTTTGTTGCTCTAGCATCCTGGGGGGTGGGAAGCCCCTCAGCTAAAAATCACATGTGGCTGGGCCTGTTTTCCAGTGCTCCAGGCTCTTTCCTTACTTCCTTCCCCATTAAAACCCTCTGCTCTTCTTGGCAAAAGCCTTCAGGTGAGGTAAGTGCCAATTAACAACACAGAGCTTGATGTATTTCAAGTTTATGACCTAGAGCTGCATTCTCATGAAATAGATTCTTCTTCTCTGGCCCAGAAGCCTCGATGTGCAGAGAGCAAAGATTCTACGCGTGGTTGAAATTTGTTTCATTTTTGCTACGGCCCTAAAAGTGATTTCTCTTTCTGTGGTTTGCTCAACTTAGAAAGCCAGGCAAACAAACCCCAGTAAAGGGCAAAACCGATTCTGAAAACTTTAGCTGCAAAGACAACTGGAGCAGAAGGCTCAGCAAATTTGGGTTTTGCAAAAAGTGGTCTTAAATGTCTCATGAAATCTTAAATATGGCCAGACTTCAGAATAAGTAGGAGAGATGGAAATATCTAACACCGATATCTACAGACTAATATCTAATATCTACAGACTTTTCCAGCTTTCAAATCTGACATGAAATTTTTCTATCCTAGGAATGATTTTAGTTTTTCCAATCATTTGAGTGTTACCACGTCAGTTTATGAAAAATACTTTGGTGAGTTGTTCTTAGGCCACAGAGATCTGAGATCTGACCAATTAAATGATCTGATATGACATCTCAGAGCCCTTTAAGACCAAGAGGTTTGGCAATAGGAACATAAATGGGTTAAAATATATTTCAAAATAATTCCTCTAATTATTAGCTGTACTCAGTTGCTTAATATTTTCAGTGCCTACTGAATTTAGCAAAGGGAATCACAGATACATATTAAAATGCATGCAAATACTACACACAAGCCACATTTTAATATATTGTTTTGCATCCATAATTTTAGTCTTGTGATTTGTATTTTCGTTTGCTTGGGAATAAAGACTTTCTTCTTTCCCCACTTGGGAAAAAAGGCAAGACTTGTTTCTGCCAGCAACCTAATAGTATTCCTGAAAAAGCGGCAAACTTAATGGTTCAGGAACTGCTCTCCACCACCTGCTTTCAGGCCCCTTAAATAGGGGCTGCATTTACAATGCATTGAAAAGGTGAAAATATGCAATCAATCAGTTGCTTTGTCACATAGTGGCAGGCAATCATATTTTTTTGTTGTTGTGTTAAAACTGAACAGACTGTTTTTTTAAAAATTTAAGCTGTTTAAATGTACAATCTCTTTTCAAATAGAGGGTGTGGCAGACTGCCTGCTATACATTTGCCAAATCCCATTTCCTTTTAATCCAGGGTCACAGATAGAACACATTTCCCAGCCTCCCCTGCAATTAGGTGATTTCTGGCTGGAGGAATGTGGGCCAAAGTAATGTACACAATGTGCGAGTCTGGCCACTAAGATCTGCTGGGCAGCCCTAGTGCCTTTTCCTTACTCTTGACCTCCTGGCAAGATGCAGAGGATCAGGTGGAAAACGCCAAGGGCATAAGGACGAGTCTCAGGATGGAAGGAGACGGGGGTCCTAAAACGAAACTGTGTGGAGCAGACTCTCTGCCCCCATCCATCTCCCCTGACCAACAACTCACAATAGACTATGACTCATGTTCACTGTGTGGTAGCCGCCCTCCAATGGTCACATCTCCTGGTATTCGTACCCTTGTGCATTCATCTCCAATAGCATATGGCAGAAGTGATGGTATGCCACTTCTGAGATTAGGTTATAAAAGCCTGTAACCTCTGCCTCTGCCGTTGGTGGTCTTTTGCTCATTCTCATCCTCTCTTTCTCATTACTTTCTGGGGATGCCAGCTGCCATGCCTGTGGAGATGCCCACATGGTAAGGAATGGAGATCTCCTTCCAACAGCCAGCAAGGAGTTGAGGCCTGACAATAATCAGGGGAGTGAGGTGGGAAAAGAATTCTAATCCCAGCTGGTCCTTCAAATGACTGCAACTCCAGCAGATAGTTTGAATACAACATTGTGAGAGACACTGGGCTAGAATCACCCAGCGAAGCTGCTCCTGGATTCCCGAATCTTAGAAACTGTGTGAGAAAATTCCTTTTTTTTTTTTTTTAAATTGAAGTATACTTGACATGTTTGTTGTTTTAAACTGTTAAGTTTTGGAGTCATTTGCTGCCAAGCAATAGGTAACTAATACAATGTGAATAAGAAATCAGCTTTCACTGAGCCACTGAGACACTGGGACTGTTTGTTATGGTACTCAAACACTGACTAATCAGCAGGGCAATGTGTGCAGTAACTATGTACATACACTGAACAGCACTATAAGGTTTCTAAGGGTAAAGGCCTTGTTTTATTCTCCTTTGAGATCTCACTGCCTAACACAGTGCCTAGACAAGAGTAGGCATTGAACAAGTGACAAATAATGAATGTGGCTTTCAGTAAGATGCACAGTGTGGTCCTGTGTATGGAATATACAAAGTCAACACCTTTAGAACAGCTGCCACTTTAAGGCTAGATGGGATCGACTGCACTTTACTTCGGGTCAGAAAAATTCTGGGATTGTATTGCTACCAAATATGTAGATTGTAGTTGGTCAAACGTTCATGTAAAGAAGAGAACTCAGTCATCTAGTTATGTTTGTGTTTCCAGATTATCACACTTACTTTTGTAGGGACCAGGTATTCTAATAGGTATATGTGTTAATCTATTTAACCCTTATAAAAACTTGATAAAGAGTGTGCTATTGCTCTTCTGAGTTTACTAATGAGGAAATAAACTCAGGAAAGTTAAGCACCTCGTCCCTGATCTCAGTGCAATTCCATGGCAGAGCCTGGGCTTGATCTCTGGACTTGCAAATGCCAAGGATCATGAAGTTACCCGTTATACTAGGCTGTTCCCTAAATTGAATTCTCAAAGAAACAGGACAGAACTCCAAAGTCTAAGAAAGGGCTGCTAAATCGACGGAGTGGATTAAGAGATATCCTGTGAGGACAGAACAGAATAGTCAAGACTTAGGCCTTGAGAGATTCCCATTAAGAGGGGCTAAGATCGAAGTTTATAAAATCCTGAAGGACATGGAGTGATTCCCCCAAACTGATACACACCCCAGGGATGGGGCCTCACCTGAAGCTTGTCAGAGATGGTTTAGGAGAACTGAAATGCATGCCGCTTGTAGATGATTCGATGCGTCCCCTCTGCCTCCATGTCAGCTGCACAGAGACTAGGCTCACCGCCCCAGAAGCCACCATGTAGAGAGAATGTCCAGACCACAGGGCAATCAGCTCCATTGGAGCAGCCAAGAGGGGGAGGCTTGGCTTCCCTTTAATTGACAAAAACCTTCATAACCAGTTCCTTCCAAGGCTTGCAAATCAGCACTAGCCTCAAAGAGAGCAGGTATGGGCCAAAGAAGCACAGGGAATGGATAGACATCTCTGTGTCTGCCTCTCCTGCTGGTCCTGTTTCTGCTTGTTTTTCATGGCAACTTGTGTGTGGTGAGGACTTTGGGTATGTATTTGCTTCAGACAGCAAGTTCTCTTAGCCCAGCCTTGTGGGAAGAAGTGGAAGTCGCTATTTACGGGGAACACTGCCAATGGGCTAATGAGAAATTTTCATGACTTCTGGATGTTTGTAGAACTAAAGGCTTTTGAAACCTGAATCCAAGGCTGACCTGGAGTCTTGAAAACCTGGATAATGACCTCTGGGAAGAAGCTGTGGCTGACACAGAAAAACCTTACTTATTCTGACGTTTACGAAGTTTGGTTGCCAAAATACGCTCCTCTCAATCTTAGACAGTGAGACATATTTTTAATCTGTAACAGTTGGTGCTAGGGCAGAGTTTGAAATTTATCTTTCACTTCATGGGGCAATGGGTTGTCTAAAGAAATGAATGATGCATTCACCTTTAGCAAGGAGAATATTAAAGTTGTGCAAAATAATATACCATTTAAAAAAATGTGGGAGGACTGTTTACATAAAAAGGAACTGACATGTCCGTTACGAATCACTCTAAATAATTTATTTAAGGAGGCCCTCAAAGACGTAATTGTAACAGGAACTAAGTTTAAATTCTTACACTTGAAAATAAGACTGAAGGCTTTATAATGGTCCATAGTTCAGAATATTCATATATTTATGCTAGTAATTGTTTTCTCCTATTCTGAATTAACAAAGTCTTGCTAGAGAAATAAAATACCTACATTTATGCATCTCATACTCCTTTGCAGCTGTGGCTCACAAAATCAATTACTTGGCATTAATTCAAACTTGTAGGTTTTTCCATTAGGAAAAAAGATAATTAAAAAAAACAACAACAGCCAATGACTGTCATTGTATAAATAAATTCAGGGTCCACTAACAAATGGATCACTAATGTGCGAAAGGCTTTGCTCAAGGCCACCCGCAAAGTGAAGGGGCAGCATTGAGGAGATTCTGGGGGTCCTCCTACACTCACCCCATATGTCACATGTGTTCCACCTGCATCTTCTTCCTTTATTCCTAAGCAAGTAGAAATTTGGAGTTGGAAGAAGGTGTGAGGAAGATACAACACATAGAGGAAGTCAGTGAATGGAAAGAAAGGTGAGAGCAGGTGCAGGGATAGTACCTGCCTAATGCTAAAGGCGGAGCTCCCAAGGGAAGGTTCTGGCAGCCTGCTCCTCTGTGATTCCCGCTCCTCCTGTGGCTGGTGGGTCAGCTTTTTTACATATATATCTTTACAGCCAAAGAATGCTTTGCATGTATATCCTGACAACAACCCTATTGTTTTTACACTTAATGACACTCATGGAGAACCTCCTAAGTGCTCCTTGTGTCCTACATTGTTTCCCATCCAACACCACACTGCCCCCTGACTACTCCGTCTGATATGCAAATTTGATCACGTTATTTCTCTGCTACAAAATGGTTTCTCACTAACGGTTTCTCAGTCCGACATTGGCTTTCAAGATCTTCCATGACTGCCTCCAGACTACTTTCCAGCACCATATTCCCTCACTGACCCTCCCAGCTCTATGCTCACAGGGCACCTAAACAGGTCTACCCTCTCCACTCTGGTGTCCTTTTCCTGCTCTCCTCGTTGCCTGGAATTCTCTCCCACTCCCAGCTGTTCCCACCTGTGGCACTGTCTGGCTGGCTTCCCTGGTGGTGCAGTGGTTGAGAATCTACCTGCCAATGCAGGGCACACGGGTTCGAGCCCTGGTCCGGGAAGATCCCACATGCCACGGAGCAACTAAGCCCGTGTGCCACAGCTACTGAGCCTGGGCTCTAGAGCCCGCGAGTCACACTACTGAGCCCACATGCCACAGATACTGAGGCCCACGCACCTAGAGTCCGTGCTGCGCAACAAGAGAAGTCACCACAATGAGAAGCCCACGCACTGCAACAAAGAGTAGCCCCCACTTGCCGCAACTAGAGAAAGCCCGCACACAGCAGCAAAGACCCAACACAGCCAAAAATAAATAAATTAAAAAAAAAAAAGAGCTAGTGAAGTCTTAAAGCCTGTTTAAAAAAAAAAAAAAAATGACCCTCCATCATCCCTCAAGATCTAGAACTTCATCTTGGAAGCCTTCTCTGGCCTCCGGAATAGGACTGTGCTCTCTCACCTTTGAGCCTCCACTGTGACAGGTGCAGAATTTATGATGCTATTTTCACAGTGGTTTGTTTACATCACTTCTACATGTACCAATATTTCTCAAAGTGTGGTCCAAAGAACAAGTGCCTCAAAAACTTCTGCCTCTGAGAAGTGCAGATGCCTCATATTCCCATGTGAAATAGGCCTTCCTGGGGCTTCTTAGGTGACTAAAGCTGAGAACCACTGGACTGGACTTTAAACTCCTCAAGGGTGGCCATAACCTATTAGGACATGGTTGGTAATGAATGAATAAAAATACTTAATTGCTTTTCAGCCATGGGTTGAGCATGTGTAGCTCCTACTATGTGTAATGTTTACAATTGCAGCTCAGAGTACAGTTAGTCTTGTTTACCACTGCACCCATCCCAGACCCTAGCCCAGCGCCGTGGGGCATGATAGGCACTAAATAAATACTTTTTCACGGATGGCAAGAAACTGTGGCCTGCAGAAGCTCTGAGTGCTGTACAGCAGGGCAGAGGTGCAGTGAAAGCATCAACAAGATTAGCACAAGGCCTGTTCAGCTCCCCAGGAGAAGGCACTAAGTCAGAGCAATAGCATAGCTGGCACTGCTCTGATGTTCCTTTGTAGAAACCCTTGATGTGGGCTGTGAAATGTCAAATCCAGATTTGATTAAGCCCAACTTCAAATCCCCAAGGCAAGTGTGTATCCACGGTCTTAATGGAATTATTGGAGCCACCTCCGTCTGCTACTTTCAAAAGGGCTGAGGTAGCACCCCATCCACTGATACCAACTCCTACAAAATGAAGCCTGCAGTTAATTCAGCACGTCCCAAGCGGATAAAACCTAAAAAACTTGATCTGGCTTCTTCCTGAAAATTGAAGTATTAAATTAAACCAAAAAAAAAAGAAAATGTTCTGGTGTACTGTAAAGCCTAAAGAAAGGGGGGTCCCCAAGGCTACAGCAGAAATCAAAGTTCTGTTTCTTCTTCTTAGGCCTAGACTGTTGACTATTTGGCACTTTCTACTTCCTCCTTCAAATGATAACCTATCAGTTTTCAGATAACCCGAACTTTGGATTTTTAAAGGCAAGCCAATAGACAACATGAGCTGCTGTAAGGGCTACGGACTTCTAGTTGAATGATTCAGTACATACAAGTGGAAACTTGGCCTCCCCCGCTTATACACACTTTGAGGGATGGGCAGAAAATGTCAGGCCAGAACCGAGTCTCAAACCAAAGTGGGCACATTGGGATCTATCAGATTAAACCCGAATGCCGCAGCTCCACTGGAGCAGACCTGATTTCACCACTGCGTTCTCAAAGGGAAGTGGGGCGGGGGGCATCTGCTCCCAAGCTCCACCACAAGCCAGAGCTCCACTTTGTTCTGTGAAATTCAGAACACATTTATTCTCCTTTTTGGTTTTCTTCCAAATTTACTCCTGCCCTAACTTAGGGTCTGGCTGAAGCTAAAATCGTAACAGCCAAAGACAGCGGGGGGGGGGGGGGGGGGGGGGGGGGGAAGGCCGCTTTACTGTGAAATCCAATCTGAGTAAAAGCAAAACGGATCAGCAATCTTTTGACCTTACCCAGTGGCAAAGTCTCACTGATTCACGTGGTTTAGAGAACTTGGAAAAGGTCTGATGAGCTGTCAAACCACTGAAAATTTAGGGTTTTTCTTGTCACCCTCTATAGAAATGATTCCAAAGTTTCTCAAATTCCAGAAGCTTCCTAAGGCAGGACCAACAAGTCTGAGGAGACACAAGGCTCTTGGTTACCCTAGAACCACCCTCGTGTTTCTGGGACTCTTGAGATCAGCCCAGGCCAGTTATCTAGAGGCGATAATGGATTCTGTTGGGGCCATCTGTGCCAGACTCACCACAAGAGAGAGAGATCATTTCCAAACCAACACCTCATATAGGAGGAAGTAAAGGGATTCTCACCACTTTCTGGTTCCTACATCAAGAGCTAATCCCAGACGTGGCGATGACATAAAGGCAGGAGTCCTGGCAGCAGCTGCCACTGGGATAACTGGTTTAAATAGCAAGTACTCTTTAATGCACAAATTACCTTAGACATAGTTCCTGCCTTTCAGGGACTCCCTTGCCTAAAAGCACCCATTGTCTCACTCTCTCTTGACTTACATGTGATGTCCAAACTCATCTAAACCCTTTCCAGCTTGTCCATACTGACTCTTCCATCTTCCCACCATATCCAAAATGCATTCTACCCTTCAGACCAAGCGTTGGCAAACTTTTTCTGTAAAGAGCCATATAGTAAATATTTCAGGTTTGCAGGCCATATAGTCTCTTTCATAACTATTCAACTCTGCTGTTGTAGAACAAAAGCATTCATAAATAGTAATATAAATGAATGAGCCTCGCTATATTTCAATAACACTTTAACCAAAACAAGTAGCAGGCTAGATTTGGTCCCCAGGTTGTAAGTTTGCTCACTTCTGTTTTTTTTTTTTTTTTTTTTGCAGTACACGGGCCTCTCACTGTTGCGGCCTGTCCCATTGAGGAGCACAGGCTCCGGACGCGCAGGCTCAGTGGCCATGGCTCACGGGCCCAGCCGCTCCGCGGCATGTGGGATCTTCCTGGACTGGGGCACGAACCCATGTCCCCTGCATCGGCAGGCGGACTCTCAACCACTGCGCCACCAGGGAAGCCCCATCACTTCTGTTTTAAACAGACAAAATTTATTCCTTTGCAGGTGCTGGTTTCTTCTGCCTGGGATCCTTTGTCCTTTTTTCTCAACTCAAATATATTAATTCATTAAAATTCATTATTCATTGGAAGATTATTATATGCCAGATACTGTCCTAAGATATAGAGAGGCAACGGTGAGAAAACAGACATTTTCAACTGTGATAGAATTCAGATTCTAGTGGAAACAGGTGGACAATAAACAAGTACCAAGCAACAGCGTGCACGCCAGGTGGAACTAGGATGAAGAAAAATAAGGCAGGGTAGGTGGGTGAGGATGTTATTTTAAGTAGTGGTTGAGGAAGGCCACTAGGATGAAGTAATATGAGAGCAGAGATGAAAATAAAGCATGAGTTCAGTCTATGTGGATATAGAAAGTGGGGAGTGGTAGTAGGAAAAGCATTTCAGGCAGAGGGAACAGCAAGTGCAAAGTGCCCAAAGCAGAGCATTCTTGGTGTACTGGAGGAAATGATAGGAGACCAGTGTGATTGGAGTGAGGTGAATGAGTGAGGGATGAGATCAGAGAGGTAGCTATGGGCAAGATTTTGTAGGGCCTTGTGGGCCGTGGAAAGGACTTTAATTTTTATTTGGAGTAAGACTGGAAACCATTGAAGGGTAGGAAGCAGAAGAGTGAAATAATCTGCCTTAGATTTTAATAGGATCACGACGATAGCCATGTGTAGGATAGACTATAGGGAGGCAAGAACAAAAGCAGAAAGACCTGCTAATAGGCTATTGTAATAATCCAGGTGACAACTGTTGTCCAGGGTGACAAGAGGGGAGGTATTAAGAGTTGTCAGATTCTGAATATGTTTTGAAGGCAAAGCTGAAAGGTAGAATGTGAAGTAAATAGTCATGGACAATGCCCAGAATTCTGACCTGAGGAACTGGAAGGATGAAGTTTCCCTCTATTAAGATGGCGAAGACTGTAGGAGGAACAGATTGGGTGGGAAAAATCAAGATTTTTTAAAAATCATGTTATGTGTGAGATGCCTGTTGGACCTGTAAGTGGAAATGTCAGGTAGGCCGTTGCATAAATGCTTTGGAGTTCAGTGGGAATATTGTGGGTGGGCGTAGGTATTGGGGAGTTATCTTAAATAGATGATATTTAAAGCCCTGAAATGAGGTAGGATCACTTAGAGAGAAGGGAGAAGAGAGTAGAGTTCAGGGACTGAGTTCTGAAGTACTTGATGTTCAGAGCTTGGAAAGCTGTAGAAGAGCCAACACAGAAGACTTAAAAGGAGTGACCGTGAGACATGAAGTGAAGCAAGAGTGACCTCCCAGGAGCCAAGTGAAGGAAGTCTTTCAAGAAGGAGGAAATGAACAACTGTGTGAAATATTGTTGACATATTGAGTGAGATGAGGACTAAGACATGACCCAGATTTAGCAACATGGGAGCCATTGTTGACCTGGATAAGTACAGTGTGGCGTGGTGAGGATGAAAGCCTGTAAGGAGTATGGATACCAGAAAATGGAAGAGACCCAAATAGTACCTTCCTTCCCCTGGGACCCCATAATACTTGATACTCTCGTAACATTTTCACAATGACAATTATTGGCCTGTATTTCTATCTCTGCAGCTACTCTGTGAGCAATCTGAATGCTGAACCATATTCATCATCCTCTATACAACACAGCACTAAGTACTCATTAAATGTTTGTCAAATGAATGTGAAATTGTAATCTAAGAAAGCCTTCATATAAATGAATATGAGTACCATTTAGACTAGAAAAAGTAATATTAATAAGCAGGATTTTAAAAGGGAGGGTGATGGGTACTATATATTATTGTAAGTGTTTTGACACTGCAGATATTTGGGTTTATTCCCTAAATATTTTACTACTTTTGTATTTAAATTATACATAAATTATTCTCCATAGCGTATGGTGAGATCCCTCAGTACAACTAGTTCAATTTTGCTAAAGAGTAGAGTGAAATTCTGTCGAAATTAGGAAATTTACCCTCATTCCCTTAGACTGTGTGTACTTGGTGTAAGATTCAATAAAATGTGTCTCTCTACCTCCTTTCGAGTTTCCAAAGTTACCAACTCACCATCGTTGTAGGAAGCCTCCCAAAATTCCTAGTTCTCTATTCTTTCTTTTTTTTAAGATTACATTAAAAAAAAAAAGAATCACTACAGTGAGTTACTTTGGGGTCTGAATAACATTGGGTTGATTATGTCTCTCTTTATTGGAATAATTATTTGAGCATTGAGTTCTTACAGCCATATCTATTAAGGTCCAGAAACACAAATTATTACATGATGATTCAAGTGACTTTCTGATTATACTGCTTAATAACATTAACACTGGAGTCTGAAACACTGTGTCCAGAAGTCAAACGGTGATTTTCCAAAGCATCCATTAAAAAAAAAAAGTAGCTTCATTTCAGGGCATAAAATTTTGCAATCCTTCTATCTTCAAGTGAGGGTTAGTTAGTGCAGTTAGTTACTGCAAATTAGTGATTCAGTTACATTTTATTTATTCAATATGCAGAGAAGTTTTAAAAAGCGTTAGGTGAGTCATTTCATAAGACCAAAGCCAAGCAAAATTAGAGCAGTCCCTGGTTGAAGCTATTTTTATTGCAATGAGAAGGTTCCTTGCTGCGTATTGGGTACACAGGTGTGGTCAAACTTCGGCATGGAAAGTAAGAAGTCATGAATTCTAAGGCAATGACTACTAATGCCTTGAATGTGTAATGCCACAGACACATTTGCTGTAAGAAGCCAAATCATGTGACAGAGGAAATTAGGTAGAAGCAGTTGAAATTTTTTCCCCTTTATATTCCATTTATCAATGACCCAAGGACCCAAATTCCTATTTTACATAAAGGCTTTCTTTTTTCTATTTTATAGAGAAATAACCTTATAGAAAACTGTTCTTGTGCATTACTCTTTTGTGTCTATAGAGCTCCTTATTTTGTGGGTCGTGGATTTAATAGGCTGTAATGCTGTTTAAACACCATAGATACTTAATGCAGCATGAAAAGCTCTTAAGCTATGGGAAATTACAAAAATGTCTCAGTGCCACGGTTGCAAAAGTGAATGATCTTCTTGACACAAACCTCAAAGGTAAAATGAAATTACATTTCCCATAGGTTTCCAAGTATCTGTTGACCAGCCACCATGGTCTCCCATGATTTCATCTATGTAGCTCTTAGAGATTCAGTTCCAGCCAGACAGCCAACTCTCAGCTATAGTTGCTCTGGAAAATACCAGGAGCTTCATCCACGATAAAGCCAAACACAAAATAGTTACCTTATATAGGTCAGGGAGCAAGTTCCTGGTATGCTTGGTGTCAGTATAACAGGCTCTTCAGTCAGGAGCCTTTGATCTAAAGAGAGTGTCTATCAACAAAGCAATCATATGGCAAGTGCCCATTCTCAACATCAATTTTGATAAACTAATACAAATCAACAGAGATTTTTAAATCAGTACCTAATAATTCTAATTATATAGATATTTGTTTTGAAATTTGAAAAATACATAAAAGGGAATAAAATATTATGGTCTTAGCATGCAAACGGGGATGTGCATACATGATGAAGTAGGTTTCTGTCTTCATATTTCTTCTTGTTTTTATACTTATTAAAGGGTCAAGAGAAAGTTTATGAAATTTTATGGTAGCAGACTAGAATTTTATGCTTTCTGTATTAAAAGGGAGAAGTCAATCTCTTCTCCAAATCGATAATGGCCATCAATTGATAAAGGGGATTGCCTGGCAGCTCAGCGACTTCTTGTTATTAGGCAGAGTTTGCATCAAATTCAACAACTGGTTTTTAAACATGGCATTGCCTGTAACCATTCTTGGAAACTGGGCACCTAGATAACATGCTTTCTTGTATTAAATTAGCTTTCCGTAAAACAGGGTGTTTCTGCACTGCCCTGCCCTCAGTTTAAACAGCTCTGAACAGCCACTCCTTCGTTCTCCCCACTCTCATACCCACCCCAGGGAACTTTTTCATTTCTTTTCCTTTCTTTCCTGTTCTTAAAAAAAAAATTCCTCGTTCTCTCCCTCTTCAATAATTTTCAAGCTGGCCATGCATGTTTTTGAAAGGCAGTTGAACGTAGTGGTTAATATAAAGGTTTGGAGCTAAAGCGTCCTGGGTTTGAATCTCAGGTCTGACACTTACTAACTGTGCCCCTTTGGGCAAATTATTATACACTTAACTCTAAGCTTCAGACTCATCATCTATAAAATGGGGATATTGATAACTACTTTCAGGGTTATTTTGGGGACTATTAGAGATAATGTAGTTAAAAAGCTGAACAGAGCACAGCATGCATGAATCATAGCTATTATGATTGAAAAAAATGACAAATTGACTTGTGAAAAACATAGGAAACATAATTTTTTCACAGAAATAGTATTTGTAAGGTTCTAATGGACCCACTAACACACTGCAAAATTAGCTCCAGATGACATTAATGGGAATGAAATGCAGACCTCTGTCACCCAACTCCAGGCAAGTTTCATTTACAACAGACACACGGAAAAGACTGAGATAGAAAAACTGAGAAAGCTGCTAACTTGCACTTAAACGTTGTATATTTCTGCTCTTTACTTGGTCCAGGAAAGTATATTAGAAAGTATATCTAGCCTAACAAGCTGAGAGTGTGCGGTATGGGTCAATTAAGTTTATGAAATAACAGAGAGAAGAGGCCCTCATCAGAGTTTGGTGCTTTACAATAGATGAAAAAGCAGAGAGAGCCCTAATCAGCTTACGTGGGCCTGGGTTTCTCTTCCTTACTCTTAGAAGAAGGGATCTCGCTTTATTCCGCTGCTCCCTAAGGAGAGCCCTCCTCCCTCCCTCAAGTATTCAGGCTAATCACAACTGGTGAGGTAGTCTCCAAGCTGAATAAGAAATCAAAAGGGAAGGGAGGGGAGGCAGTGTGGATTTCAGAGAAAAAATAACTTAAGAAAAAAGTATGTTCTCAGAGGGGGGAAAATTAGAGAATCAGGTCGCTGAGCTGGAGCCAGGAAAAATCCACATGAGTAGAAACTGGAGCGATGAAAGTATTTCATAGTAACACATCCAAAGACGGAATGTGCCTGGCCCAGAGGATGTTCTTCCCCCTCCTGGAAAGTGGCTGGGGGCTGAAAGACCTCTAGGCTTTTCTCTGTAATATTCATTCACTAATCAGCGCTATTCAGCCAATCTCACATGTGGTCTTATGTGAGGTGCCCTGGAAAGCGCAAGGACCACATAGCAACCATTATAATCAAAACCACTGGAGACTCTTATTTCAGCTTCTGAAATATGAGGCTTCAAACGCAGACATACTTCCAGTGAAAACCAGCACTTTCTTTCTCTTTCTTTCCTTTCTTCCTTCCTTCCCTCCCTCCCTCCTTTCTTCCTTCCTTCCTTTCTTTCTTTCTTTCTTTCATGTCTACAGTTTTTTTAGATTCAAGTACTTGTTAATTATATATCAAAAGAGACAGAATGCATTTTGCCTAAAGCAAATATATAAATGGTTTAAAGGGCAGGCAAAGTGTCACATGTCAGTAGACATTAGTTGAAATTAAACTCTGCTGATGTGACTAGAATATTGACATCTCTGTTAGAGTCAATATCTCAAAATTGATGATGTGGTTTGGCATATGTATTTCCTTAATGACTTTACAGTATAATGTGAACATATATAATAGCACTCCACACATCTGAGGGGCTTAAACTCCTTCCTCTTGTGTTTTCGCCAAAAACTGTCAAACATTTTTAATCCAAATTTCAGTTGAAAATGGGATATGAGGCACAATGTAACATCCTGAAAATTTTGGCAAAAAAATATGTATATCTATCTATCTATCTATCTTGTTCGTACGGTTAATTATGCTGCAACTCAGGTAATACTGGGCCTGAATTTGGGGATAAGGACCTAATGGACCCATAAACACACTGCAAACTTAGTTCAAGATGACATTAATAGGAATGAAATGTAGACTTTTATCACCCAACTCCAGGCAAGTTTCATTTAGTACAGACACACGGAAAAGACTGAGATAGAAAAAAACATAGAAAAATTATATTTGCTCAGGGGGAAAAAAAACCAAAGAGGAGTGTTCTTTTATCTTCCGTTTACTCATTTATCTCTAATTGCTGTGTTCTTCTCTATTTGCTCCTCTGCATCTTGCCTGACGTAATGAGGCTTGTTGTTGATGACTAAGGAGTTTTTGTTTTGTTTTGTTTATCTGGGATTAGCCAGATAAAGTCTTATTCCTCTGTTTCAGCTCAGTTTGACTTTCTAAATTGGTGCATCCAGTTATGATTCTACCTGGACCTGTGGTTCTGAACCCTAATTCTACAGGAGAGTCTGATAGACAGTTTTAAAATATACTAATCTCTAAGCAATTGAATTAGATTACCTGGAATAGGGGCCTGGGAGCTAACCAGTACCCTTTAATTTAGAAATGGCAAAACTCTGGTCCAAACTACCCTGTTTCAGTTATCTATTGCTGTGTAACAAACCATCCCAATACCTAATGGCTTAAAACAAGTTGCTATTTTTGATGATTCTGTGGGGCACATCTCGCTGGCTCTTCAGTTCCACATAATGGCACCTAGAGTCATTCAACTGCATTCAGTGGACCTGAAGGTCCAATAAGGCTTCACTCACATGACAGACACCTCGGTGATCTTCTGCATGGCCCCTCTCTCTCCACATGGCTATCTTGGGCTTCCTTAGAGCATGGTGGCCTCAGGTAAGTCAGACTTTTAGATGGCATCTGGATTCTAAAAGAGAAGAAGCAAAAACTGTTAGTCTCTTTCAAGTCTTAGCTTTAGAAGTCCCACATCACTACTTCCAAATTCTATTTGTCAAAGCAAGTTACAAGGCCAGCCCAGATTCAGTGGGGGGAAATCAATTCTACTCCTTGATGTGAAAAGCAGCATGCACAATCGGCACGGAGTAACTGCTGGTGGCCATGCTTTGAGATTATAGATCACACGTCACCAGTTCCCAATCCTAAAGTCATGGCAGACATTTCTATCCCATCATGGCAGTCTCTCCCATTGGTCCAGTACGTGGTCTCAGAATTGTTCTCAAGGCTGTATCTCAGAGGTCAGAGGTTAATAGACTGGAGTTACCACGCAGGTCGAAGTGTATTGACAAACCTGGGCTATTGGGAAGATATAAAGTTCTAAACTCTCCCTGCTGTGGCTTATGAAGCAGAGGGATTGGCATTCTCAGGGAAGATTAAGAAAGCGCCAGTGGCCTCATGGCCCTGTCTGGGGGCGGAAGGTCAGTCTCATGAGTTCTCACAGTAATCCTGTGAATTAGGAATTTCAGGTTTTGTTACTCTCCTCTAGTTTATAAATGGGGAAACTGCAGCTGACTGAACACAAGGCACCATTTTAGGTGCTACAGAGGACATAAAACTTACTTAGACATTGTTGCAGTTCTTAGTATCATTTTCTGGCAAAGGAAAGGCATTTAAATGACTAATTATAATACCCAACAGAATGAAATGAGGTTACCAGAGAAGAAGGGGAAAAAAAGATTCTGGAAGACAAAGGCAGGAAAGAATAACTCTAAGTGGTGTGATCTGGCTGGACTTCATGGGGGACAAAGATGGTAATAGGATAGTTTCTTCAGAGGCGAATGATTTGAACAGCAGGGGATTAAAAGAAATATTGGGAAAATTAAGCAAGTCATAAAATATCTTTTGTAAAAATATCCTCTTTAAGATCATGCTTCAAAGAAAAAGATGCCATTTCATGACATCATACATTTTGGTTGCAAAAATTATACTAAAACAAACCCAAGTTGATTTGCTACTTGTTAATTCTAAGAATTCCCATGTAAGTATACATGCATAACTAAAGAGCCCTTGAGCCACAACTAAGGAGCCTGCCTGCCGCAACTAAGGAGCCCACGTGCTGCAACTAAGACCCAGTGCAACCAATTATATAAATATAAATAAATAAATATACATGCATAACATAAACTTTAAAAAATGTATATTTTAATAAAGTTAGTTTCATAATTTTAGTTTTCTTTTTGAAATGGATGTCCAATCAAACCTATTTTTTTACTACTCACTATGAAAGTTAAGACCCTAGTTTTGGTTGATTCATTGTAAGTGGCATCTTTTCTGGTACCAGTTATTTTGGGGTTATAAAGTTAATGCATAGAAAGTGCCTATCACATGATGAGGGCTTCATAAATTTTACTCTTTGTGCTATAAATTTCCATGGGTTTTGACAAATGCATTGTGTCATGTACCTACTATGCCATTATGATTTTTATTTGTGTAACAAAGTTTACATGGTGCTTACTATGTGATAGATGCTAACTCATTTACTCCTTTTAGCAACCTTATTAGACAGATACCATTAGCACGTCATCTCTGGTATAGGTGACAAAATTAAGACACAGACAGGTTAAGTAATTTCCTTAAAATCACACAACTAACATGGGTAGATCTGCATTGAGAACATAGGGCATCTGTGCTCCTAATCACTATACATCCTGCTTCCCTGGTGTTATAATTATTTATTCTACTTTGCTTTTATGGCTTTCTTCTCTTCCTCTTCTTCATCTTAAAACAATTTTCCTTTTACCATACACTGAATTTAACTCTTACCTGCTACATTTCATTACCAGCCCTCTCAATTTTTTAAAAAAAATTTCATATGTTTATTCTTCATTCAAAATCTAATCATCATTCTAACTAAAGTTTTTTAAGTAATCACATTAAAATATAATTTATTCTATAAGTTGGAGACCAGATACAATATAGGGTAAGGGAAAAAATACATAATATTTTATTGAAGTATAATTGACATATACCATTATATTACTTTCAGGCGTAAAACACAATGATTCGATACGTGTAAAAACTGCAAAATGGTCACCACAATAAGTCTAGTTAACACTTGATCAATTGTTACTGAGTTCAGAAATTTGAGGTGTGCAGACAGATAAGAGCTCCCTGCTGAAATCATTGCACAAAAAATGACAGTTACTCTGACACTAACACGCTGTCCAGATGAAGCACCGCAGCTGACTGACCCTTGTCTGCTTTGGAAACAAAGGCACTTAAGAATCCAACCTGAGATTTTAAAGGAAAGGCAATCTGAAAAGTTAATACAACCTTTTAGTCAGTTGTAAATGGCTTCTATTTCCCTATCATTCTCAAAAAAATACAAAAGCAGACTTTCTGTCACCTTTAGAAATTCTAGGAGCTGCTAAAGAAATGGATAATATTTAGAAGTGGATTCCAATCACTTCTGTGTCTTTTCTTTGTGAAAAGAGGGTGCATATCTTGAAGATATTTATAAAAAGCTTCCAAGGAGACACAATATCTAGACCAGGACACATTAACTATTCTCTTCTCAATGGATTTAGAGTAAAAATATACGTGGAAAGAGTCAGCAAAATTATTCAAGCAAATATCATATGGGTGTTAAGAAAGAAGGCCATTCAATTCACTAGTTACTTCCTACATATTGGTGTAACAATCAAAACCGATTTTTGTCAGAGGAATCTGAGCTCAGAGAGCAGACAATTCAAGTTTGATATTCACTTGGCTTTTAAAAACTCAAAAGGCAATATTTTTGGGAATGCTAAGACATTCTACTTTTCACTGTGCTATGAGCAAGGCCAAAATTGAGGCCAATGACAGTGGAAATTATACTACTAATCCCTGGGTATTTTCCTAAAGTTCTCTGATGGATAATAAGGGGGAGGTAATTAATGTCAATTGAGTGCCTGCAAGGTACTAGACACTTTTAAAATGTTTCATTTAAACCTCCCAACAATCCCATATGGAAATTATAGACCAAATGAGGAATTTGTTGTTTTTAATGCAAAGGAAGTTATTCAGTGTGAGAAAGCTGTAACTGTGAGAGATGTTCATTCTCTTTTTCACATAGCGAGTGGTGGAGTTAGGACCAGAACTCAGGTCTTGAGTCTCTAAGCTCCATATTTATTTGTTCCACAGTATCTGTCATTAGCTTATGAGATGGAGCTGCAGGGTAGGCTGGAGGAGGTGGGTGCAGGTAGTGGGAAGGCAGCTTCAGAGAGGAACGGTAGGGCAGAGACGAGGGCGGCCAAGGTAGGGAAATGTAATCAGGGGACTGGCTGGCCAGGGAATACTTGAACAGGAGCCTCTGCCTTGATGGGTTGGCTTAAAGTCCCAGGTTTGATTCCGTTTTCTCTTTCACCTATTAGATCCAGTTCATGGGCAGCTTCCCACAGCCCTTTAAGAGCTACCTCCCTTCCACTGGTGGCGTAATGCTAACCAGAAGGCTGAGGTGTTGCAGGCCTTCTTCAGCATGGCAGTATTTCCAGTCATTAGATTATTTTCCTCAGGGCCTAGCTCCAGAGAGGTCTTGGCTTCTCAGCCAAAAGGACCTGGGATTGCCAAGCAGTAACTCTTTAATTTATTGCCCCTGTTCTACATTCCTGACCTGTGAGTACTTGCAGACACAGAGACCAGCTTTCCAAAGCCCAGCATAAGCTGCTTTAATTTTGTCATTGTCCTATAATTTCATGGAAATGGCTGCTATGAAGCCAACAAATGACTAATAAAATCCCTCTGCCCACTCATTTTTAATGTCATTCTGGAACTCCAGAACAGGGACCATCTGGTCATGGTGCTTACTTTAATATAAAAGAGGGGCTGAGTTGAAAATCGTATTTCTGAGAGAAGTCTGGAACGCAACTTCTGTTTGTGAACCCAAAGCACAGCAAAACAAGTCTAGCGTTTCATTTGGGGCAGTGATGAGACACACTGAGTGCTGCATAGGCAGCTCTGCCTGCGGAGAGGTTAAATTTTGACACACACACACACAGATGATATACAGATATCAATCAGTACTACTAACTGTCACATTTATTGAGCACTATCCATGTGTCAGGCAATGTGCAACACACTCTGGATTATTTTGCAATAGGCAAGTATTAGTGTACTCACTTTATAGGTGAAATAAGTAGAGACTTACGGAAGTTAAGTAAACCTGCTCCAAGTCACACAGCTAGTAAATAACAGAGCGAGGCTTGGAAAAAAGGTCCGTCAGTTTCTACATATGTGCCCTGAGCAATTGACTTACTTGACTCATTGCAGTAAGGGCTTTTGGAAGAAAAGCCATCCTAAGCAATGACTAATCTTTCAAGCACGTAAATTTTAGTACCAGAAAGCTATGTGGAGATTTTTTTTTTTCCTATTTTACTTTGGAATTATTTTAGATTTTACAGAGAAGTTGCAAAGATAGCAATAGAGTGCTCCTGGCTACCTTTATTCAGCTTCTTCTAATGTGAATATCTTACATAACCATGCTACATTTGTCAGAACTAAGAAATTATCTTTGGTACAATACTAATAACTAAACTACAGACAGATTGTTCAGATTGTGGTATAATTTTTATTTGCAAGTTTCTCTTGTAACTTTTGATTTGATCATCCTTTTTAGGATCTATTTTTTTTTTCTTTTAGTAAACTTAATTTTTTCTTAATTTATTAAGACTGGTTTTTTAGAGCAGTTTTATGTTCACAGAAGAATTGAGAGGAAGAATTGAGAGATTTCCCATATACCCTCTGTTGCCACACATGAATAGCCTTCCCTATTATCAACATTCCTTACCACAATGGTACATTTACTACAATTGATGAACCTACTTTGACATGTCATCATCACCCAAAGTCTCTAGTTTATATTAGGGTTCACTCTTGTTGTATATTCTATGGGTATGGACAAATGTGTAACGTCATGTATCCTTCATTATATTATCATACAGAATAGTTACACTGCCTTAAAATTCCTCTGGGCTCCACCTATTCATCCCCTCCCTGCCAACCCCTGGCAACTACGGATATTTTTTACTGTCTCCATAGTTTTGCCTTTTCCAGAATGTCATGTGGTTGGAATCATGTAATATGTAGCCTTTTCAGATTGGCTTCTTTCACTTTTAAGAAAACTAAATATGTATTTAAAGTTCTTCCATGTCTTTTTTTTTTGCTTTGCGGTACGCGGGCCTCTCACTGTTGTGGCCTCTCCCGTCGTGGAGCACAGGCTCCGGACACGCAGGCTCAGCAGCCATGGCTCACGGGCTCAGCCACCCCGCGGCATGTGGGATCTTCCCGGACCAGGGCACGAACCCGTGTCCCCTGCATCAGCAGGCGGACTCTCAACCACTGCGCCACCAGGGAAGCCCTCTTTTTCTTTTTGTAAACATCTTTATTGGAGTATAATTGCTCTACAATGGTGTGTTAGTTTCTGTTCTATAACAAAGTGAATGAGCTATACATATACATATATCCTCATATCCCCTCCCTCTTGCATCTCCCTCCCACCCTCCCTATCCCACCACTCTAGGTGGTCACAAAGCACAGAGCTGACCTCCCTGTGCTATGCGGCTGCTTCCCACTACCTATCTATTTTACATTTGGTAGTGTATATATGTCCATGCCACTCTCTCACTTCGTCCCAGCTTACCCTTCCTCCTCCCCATGTCCTCAAGTCCATTCTCTATGTCTGCATCTTTATTCCTGTCCTGCCCCTAGGTTCTTCAGAACCATTTTTTGTTGTTGATTTTTTAGATTCCATGAATATGTGTTAGCATACAGTATCTGTTTTTCTCTTTCTGACTTACTTCACTCTGTATGACAGACTCTAGGTCCATCAACCTCACTAAAAATAACTCAATTTCATTTCCTTTTATGGCTGAGTAATATTCCATTGTATATATGTGACACATCTTCTCTATCCATTCATCTGTTGATGGATACTTAGGTTGCTTCCGTGTCCTGGCTATTGTAAATAGAGCTGCAATGAACGTTGTGGTGCATGTGTATTTTTGAATTATGGTTTTCTCAGGGTATATGCCCAGTAGTGGGATTGCTGGGTCATATGGTAGTTCTATTTTTAGTGTTTTGAGGAACCTCCATACTGTTCTCCATAGTGGCTGTATCAGTTTACATTCCCACCAACAGTGCAAGAGGGTTCCCTTTTCTCCATACCCTCTCCAGCATTTATTGTTTGTACATTTTTTGATGATGGCCATTCTGACTGGTGTGAGGTGATACCTCATTGTAGTTTTGATTTGCATTTCTCTAATGATTAGTGATGTTGAGCATCCTTTCATGTGTTGGTTGGCAATCTGTAGATCTTCTTTGGAGAAACGTCCATTTAGGTCTTCTGCCCATTTTTGGATTGGGTTGTTTATTTTTTTGATATTGAGCTGCTTGTATACTTTGGAGATTAATCCTTTGTCGGTTGCTTCATTTGCAAATATTTTCTCGCATTCCAAGGGTTGTCTTTTCATCTTGTTTATGGTTTCCTTTGCTGTGCAAAAGCTTTTAAGTTTAATTAGGTCCCATTTGTTTATTTTTGCTTTTATTTCCATTTCTCTAGAAGGTGGGTCAAAAAGGATCTTGCTGTGATTTATGTCAGTGTTCTGCCTATGTTTTCCTCTAAGAGTTTTATAGTGTCTGGCCTTACATTTAGGTCTTTAATCCATTTTGAGCTTATTTTTGTATACGGTGTTAGGGAGGGTTCTAATTTCATTCTTTTACATGTGGCTGTCCAGTTTTCCCAGCACCACTTATTGAAGTGGCTGTCTTTTCTTCATTGTATATTCTTGCCTCCTTTATCAAAGATAAGATGACCATATGTGCGTGGGTTTATCTTTGGGCTTTCTATCCTGTTCCATTGATCTATATTTCTGTTTTTGTGCCAGTACCATACTGTCTTGATTACTGTAGCTGTGTAGTATAGTCTGAAGTCCGGGAGCCTGATTCCTCCAGCTCCGTTTTTCTTTCTCAAGATTGCTTTGGCTATTTGGGGCCTGACCTCAATTTCTATGTGCCACATCAACTTTCCTTCAGGACATATCTTATGATTGGAGTTCAATTTCAATTGTCTCTCTAGCTTGATATTTAGGTTTTTTTGTTCTTATTGTTGGACTGTACCCTGAGTCTGCTTACTCAGTAATCACATTTCATAAGGGAAGACCCAAATCCCCTGTGCTGACCATTAATTTATCCCATTTTTACAGAGAAAATGTGAACTTAAAGTGAATGGTCTGAATTACATAGCACACAACTGGAAAAATTAAAAGACACAGGGAAGGAGAGAAAAATTCCTAAGTATTCTTTAGTTGTTAGGACAAGTGGAGCTTAAAATAAAAATTAAACAGAGATCAAACATCATAGAAAGGTATATTTTGGAAAAGAACTTAAAAGTCTTTTCCCTGCCAAATGTCAGAAATATTTTAATCCAGTTTTGGAAAGGAATGTTGTCATAATTCACAGTATTTAAACTTGGGCTTTGACCAGGCAAAACAAGTATTAAAATCAGACTTAACATGTCTGAAACAAATTTATCATTTTTTTTTTTTCTGAAGTCAGTTCCTCCTCTTGCCCTTCCTGATTTTATTATTGGGTCTGCTGTATTCCCAGACACAAGGCTAGAAAAGTCAGTGTCATTTTTATTGTGTTCATGCTGATATGCAATAGGTTACCAGTTCCTGCTGACTTTGCTTCTGTCACTCCCATATTTGCCCATGTTTTTCCATTTTTATTGCTGCTATTCCTTTGCTTAGGTTATTTTACAAACCTCTTGATCCATGTGCTTCAAGTATATGTGTGGGCAGTTTAATTTCTAATGTATAGTCGCTGCAGGTCATCAATTTGTTAAAAAACTTCAATGGCATTCCCATACCTACTAGATTTAGAATAGACCTTTACTCTAGCTGTTGAGGTCCATACCCTTGCCCCACTTTACCAGATGTATCTATTATGACTCCCTTCTTTGTACACCATAAACCAGCCCTACTGGTTTGTGTTTTTCCTTGAACTAATACTGTCGCAGGGCGTTTGCACATGCTGTTTCTTCTGCTTGGGAAGGCCTCTATTCCCACTCATAATATAAGCTACTGGCATACGATGCATGAGGGGTTAGCAAACTACAGTGTGAGTGCCAAACCTGGTCTACCAGACTGTTTTAGTCAACAAAGTCTTATTGGAACACAGTGACACTCATTCTTTTATTTTCTATGACTGTTTTTGCACTGAAACAGCAGTGGGAAGTAATTGCAACAGAGACCCTATGGCCTGCAAAGCCTAACATATTTACTTTCTGGTCCTTTACAAAAAATATAAGTTCTAATTCCCAATACTAATCCCCTTAACTGAATACCCAGTTTAATGTGTTTCAGCAAAAATTTGTTGAGCTCCTACCATGTGCTAAATATACAAACACGGAAAAGATATGGACCATCACTCAAAAAACTTACTGTCTAGAAGTTATGAAAAATCTATAAATTAATTCCTCTACAACATGGTAAGTAAAACAACAGCACATACAGGAGATCCCTAGAAGCAGAGAATAGGGAGTTATTGATCTTTTGGAGGGGTGAAGAGGTGGGAAAAAAGAGTTTAATAGCTGATTTGGGTTTGAAATTATGTACAGGAGTTTATCCTAGAGACAAGGGATTAAAGTCATTCCAGATAGAGTAACAGCAGACACAAAAGTGTGGAGGAACATAACCACATGGTCTCTTTGGGGAACCTCAGGTAGGCTCTTATGGAAATGAAATGGAACGAGATTGGACTATGGAGTCACATTAACCTGGGTTCAAAACTTGACTCTGATAGTCATTAGCTTCATGACTTTGAGTAAGTCTTTAGCTTCTATTAGCCCCATTTTCTCACCCTAGCAGTATTTACATGAATTAACTGATGTGACATTGGTGAAAGTTTCCAGCATGTTTGATACAGTGTATGTGCAAAAAAAAAAATGTGCTTCTTGGTATGTAGCAAAACAAAAAAGTTCATGTAGGTGAGCATGGGATAGGAAGAGTAAAGAGAAAGATATGCATCAGCTCAAAATACAAAGATGCCTGCTCTTTTCTCTGAATCTCAGTCTCAATTCTCCCGGTAGTACTTTTTCTTTCCTGTATTATACACAGCAGGTGTGTTGATCTCATCCTTTCTTCCAAATGGTGACCTCCTTGAGGGCAGGGATCTTTCCTTATTCCTTTTTGTATCTCCTAAAGTGCCTAGCACTGTGTCATATATAGGACAAGCCTCTGATGAATGCTTGCTGAATTTTAAATCTTAGATTGTGAGGGCATTTTTACAATAATCAACCTGTTATTTTATGTGAAATTGAGACCGATGAGTTGTAAGATGTTTGACTTGCTCAAGCTTGTCCACTTTAATGATCACAAGTCTAACTTGTAGTTTCCAAGAAGGTGGAATTTGTTTTTGTCCTTTCTTCTACTCTTCCCTCATGCGTTCATTCTGGGGCAGTTTTCCCTTTCAGAAACACCCTCCACCTCACCCTCCAGGTGTCCACTGCTTTTCCAGATATGGCCTCTATCTGTTGTTACATTCACATTGAGATGCTCAGGATTTGTATCATACCTTTTCTGGGAAGGCACGTGGAAAGGAAAGTTAGAATAATCAGAAGTGGATTGGTAGTAGGATTTTAGGCATCAGGAGGAAATCAGTATGTCTTCAAATCCTTTTGCAAAAGCAATCCTTAATCTACCATATATAAGGGCTGTCCTATGGGTCCCAGAACTAACAGAACTTTTAAGTACAGCAGTAATAGCTATCATTAATTAAGAGCTTACTAGTAGTAGACACTTTGTATGAGTTGTGTCTATCCCTCACAACACTCATGTGCATTTACTATCCACTTTCACAGATGGGGAAACTGAGGCTCAGAAAGGTTAGGCAACTTTCACAAGGCCACAGAGCTAAGGAGCAGAGTCCATATCTGCCTACTTCATCAGAGTCTCTGACAATACCCTTTAATTGTCCTGTAACTGGGAAGGAGGTGAGATAATCTTTCAGGCTTCAGTTCCCTACGGACATTCCTTCTTTCCAGAATTTTCCAAGGTAATGCTCCTTAGAATACTTGCCTGAAAGCAAGTATTTATTTTGCAGGGTCCAGTGCAAAATAAAAATGCACAACTTCTTGCTGAAAAAGCAGGGAGGAGAAACTATACTCAATATTTTGTAATAACCTATAAGAGAAAAGAATCTGAAAAAGAATATATATATATATATATATATATATATGTAACTGAATCACTTTGCTCTACATGTGAAACTAACAGAACATTGTAAATCAACTATACTTTAATTTACAAAGAAAAAGCAGCGGGGCGGGGGGGGGTGCGGAAATGCTATCAAAGGTATTAAAAGGTAAACTTTTTTTTTTCTTCCATGGCCTCTCTCTTGACTTATCGTGGTGTTTTTTATTTTTTATTTAATGTCATTCTAAGCAGAAAGATATTAAAATTTTAAAGTATTTGCACGAACTTTACTGTTCATTTTTATATTGTGCTATGTCAGTTTTGAACGCAAATGTAAGAGCATATGCAGAATCATTGAAATAACACAATTTATATTTTGCAGCTCATACGTTCATATGTATTTTGTTCTTACCAGAAGAGTGGAAATGCTGCCCTGTGTTTACATTACTTCTTGATATATACACATTGTACCAACACTCTCTACATTCAGCTTACTGATGATTAAAGAGGAACTGAAAGGACAAGGAACTATGGGTTGCCCTATCTCTCCCTTTCTTTCTATGTCATCATTTTCAGTGAAAGTGTTTGGCTAATGCAGGGGAATAACAGGAGTAAAACATGATGGGATTCTTAAATTGATTATGTTTCTTAGAATCCCATTGCCTTTTATCTCTGTTCAAAGCATGTTCTTGTTCAGGCTGTAAGTGCAGACTCTTGGGCTTTCAGTTTTAAATGTTACTTGTACTCGCTTTCAGTCTTGCTGAACTTGCCCACGTCATGGGTCCACCAGAAACCTGTGCTTATGGGGCATCACGAACACTATATGCAAATGGGGTGGCAAGGAATGGCAGACGTATGTTTTGTGTATATCCTCTCTGCTCATGTGCATGCTCCATTGCCCCATGGAGCCTCGTTTATAAAATACAAGTTCTAAAATAAAATTCTTGAGAATTTCAAGATGGCGACAGCAGAGCATTAAAGCAAGTGTGGAGCCCCTCTAGCTGCACATGGTTGTATGCCCATGAATCTGACCCTGCCTGGGAGTTATTAATCAGTGTGCCAAAGGAAGACGTTTCCACAAGCCAAACTGTGTAAACTTTCTCCTATGTCTTAGTACCTTTAACCACTTATCAACCTTCTTTGGCCAAGTGTTCAAATCCCACTCAAAAATCTTCAACTCACCCAGTCCTTAAGCTGAGGAAGAGAAGCCTCAGGCCATTATCTCAGATGTTCAGAATCAACTCAGCTTGTTTCTGATCTTAGTAATTGTACTTGTCTTCCCAGTGGCCGAGCTCCCACCCCACACTCCGGCTTTAGGCCCTAACTGGTCTTATCCGTATTTACCTTTCATACCCCATCTGAGTCTATATCTTAGTATAAGTACTTTTAGGGTTAGTCTATAATTTAGTATAATACTCAAGAGCAAAATTTCAATGATAGAAAGCCCAATTATTTAAAATTCTCTATTCTTAGCTTTATGTGAGTTTTCCTTTTGTTTTTATTCAACATTCAACAAGTATTGACCAAGTAGCTCCTGCCATGAGCAAGAGCTCTTTGTAGGACTGGGAGGGGGCACAGGTAAAGATACTGTGGTCACTGACTTCCAAACAGTCATGCTCTAGCCTTGTGGGCCTTGAATGTTGTTACTAAATGTATCATTTAAATTAAGAAATGTTCCAGGCATCTCCTTCTCTTGGCTCCTTTCTATCCCAGAAGCGTGGTTTATGAGATAAATTTAAGGGCAGGTGCACTGAGGTCATTTTCCTAGATCAGCTCTCCATGCTCTTTCTTTAAGGGGTGATGCTCTTAATACAAACTACACCCTATATTCAAGTAAATAAAGTACACCCCTTAATCTTGAATGCTCGGCCAAAATTTTCAAAACTCTCTAAGTACGGTTTTCTAACTGATTTCCAGACTTAACCCCAAAGAATTATACAAGGTTTCTAGTGTCTGTGGCTTCTTCCATTTCCCTTAACTCTTAATCAACCACTTCACTGTATGGAACTTCTCTTGGTTGCATTTTTAACTCCTTCTCTTTAAAAGCATTCTTGATTTCAATGCCAAGGGTGCAGAGGACTTCCTGTTCTAAATTTGAATTAGCAAAAGATTTGGCTTGAATGGTTGTAGAGCTGTAGACATACTTTAATACCACTTCTGATATGACAGTTCAGTTTTAAAGGTGGTGGATTGGAAAATTATAGTTAAAAGAACACTCTTCTCCAGAGTGGTGGTGACATGAGTCATGGGAGAGGGAAGGAGTTACTATTTATTTAAAATCACTTTTGTCTGTGACCTGGGAAATTGGATTATCATCAAGAATTCTGCTTCATCGTGGCCATAGTTCTATGTTATACTAGTTAGTCATTTATTTATTCAACAAAGCGTTTCTTAAGGGTTTTACCGTGTGTCAGTTACTGTGCTAAACTTTGAGAATACAGCAGAGAAGGCACAGCCCCTGCCATCTCTTCAGTAATTACAATGGAAGGGTTATGAAATGAAAGAAGAGCATGGTTAAGGCTAATAATAATCTGGTTTTGAGGATGAGGGAAGACTTTTTTTCGATTTTTTTAAATTGAAGTATAGTTGATTTACAATGTCATGTTAGTTTTAGGTGTACAGCACAGTGATTCAGTTATACATACATATATATGTGTGTGTGTGTGTGTGTGTGTGTGTGTGTGTGTGTGTGTGTGTGTGTGTGTGTGTGTGTGTGTATATATATATATATATATATGGCTATTCTTTTTTAGGGAAAACTTTCTGAAACAAGATATAGTTAAGCATCTCAATCATTGGTTTTCAAATTTTAGAGAAACTTCTGATTCCATAGGTCTGAGACTAGCCAATAATTTGCATTTTAAACATCAGATAAGTCTAATGTAGAGGTTTTCAGAGTACTCTTCAAAAGGTATTTAACTAAGCCACTTTATATTTCCATTTTCGTTTCCATTTGTATTACTCCTGGAAAAAAATGCAGTGGTATTTTTTTTCACAAAAAATGCACACTTCGATAATACACTGCAGAGAGAGCCATTTGCCACTTTCATTTTCCTCCTGTAAAGAGAGTTGTGAGGTTTTGTCATGATGTTCGATCATCATAGAATAGACCGAGAGCTATCATAAGGTTTGCTTCAAGACCCACCGTTATTACAAAGATCTGAACCATGTTTAAAAAAAAAAAAAATCTGAACCATGTTAGGTCAATAAATATTTTTGTAGAAAAGAATCATGTATTTTTCTTGAGAATATGGAAATGGGCTGTAAATGTGAATGCACATAAACATAATAAGAAGAACTAGATGGATTAGACCACTTTCACAGAATATTTTACTCAATTTCCTTAGCTTAGTAATTATTTTTTAAAAGATGTAGGTGTTTAGTAATATTTTAAAGACATATTTTTAAAAACATTGAAGTTGACATTTTTGAATTAGCATTTTATTAGAACACAATCTAATTTCTAAATCCAGACCATGAAGGACTCAGCTAACAATTATAGTCTTGAAGGGGCTTCAAATCCACCTTAATGGTGCTATATCAACCAACGAACCAGAGGCCACACTTCAATTTTTAAATAGCGTATTAAATAATTAAACAGCATATCAAGTTATGTTTTGGATAACTGTCATAGCCTAATTTTTTAAGCACTCTTAAAAAAATTGTAAATGGTTCATTAGAGGTAGTTTTGAAGCCAAGAATGCTAACGCAAGTCACATGGAAATCCTAAAAGGAACTTGGCATGAAACAAAGAATGAACTTGTAGCTGAAAATAGCAGATTAAATAAAAACTCAATCAGTGTGGCTATAACTGAAACATATGTACGTAGATGCAGTAGGCTTTTATGGTAGACACACTGATGATCTAACTTTCTCTCTGTGTCAATTTTACATGCTTTAACAAATGCCTTTGTTTAATCAATTTTATGATTGATTCCACTATACCTTGCTATGGCTGTGAATGAAAAATGTATTTCTCGACTTTTAAAACACCAGGCCAGGAGGTACAGAAAAAAAATATTAATCTTTATATCTAATTTCCCATCTTTATTGACACAAATTCCTTTGTCTTAAAACTGAAAGAAAGCTATTATTTTATGATGATCACCAGTATGCTTGTTAACTGTGCATTTTCCCCTGGGATATGCTTAAATTTTAAGGTAGTGCTAGTTATTTCCTTCATGAATTCCATTATTCTGCGTTCCAAAGAACATTAAGTATTAGTCGAAACCCAACATTTATGTGATGTAGATGTTATCACATTCTTTGCAGTGGCTGTTCTTTGTTGGTGTTCTAAAAATACTGTTTTCCATTTATATGACTTCAATTCAATTCTACATAATAAAATCATCTTTGGCTGAGAGGATATAATGGCAAAATTCCTATAATCACACAAGACTATACGTTTTACATGGCATGCCTAATCGCATTTTTTAAGGAATAAAATGTTCTGGGGTTCTTTATTTTGTGATTGAGCCAGATGAGAGCATGGCCCAAGGAATCCAGAAAGAATTGAATCTAAAATGCTTAATCAGCTTCAAGTCTGTTCATCAGCATTGTAGTTCAGCTGAAAAATAAATCCTAGATGCAGGAATTTTAATTGATTACACCAGTTCAATCAAAACAACTACTTAATTCAGTGACCATCTCAGCTCAGTCATTTATTTGACTGGGCATGGAAGGCAGAGTTTAAAGCAAAAGGGTGGCAGTAAACTTAGTTTCCAGTTCCAGTTGTCACTACTAGTTATGTGACCTTGGGAAAAACATGTCACTTCTCTGGGCCTCCATTTCTATAAAATGATAGGAATGACATTTGATAATCCCTAACATCTTTCCTGGCTGGAAAATTCAATACGTCATTTAAAGCAGTTGTTCTACCAGCATCATTAAAAGGCAACTCAGAAAAGACAGGATTGATGAACGGTGTCAAAGACCTTGGCCTACTGACATGCACCTACTGTTCCTTATATGAAATGACTGACTCATCCCCGACTACCCAGCTTACTCATTCAGGGTTGATATCTTCACAACATCTTTCAGGAGGGGAGATGAGACCCACTCTAACCTTTCTGAATCAATTATACAACAACTCAAAGGCAGCAGGTTCAAAACATCAGAGATGATAGATTCAGACCTGGGAATGTGCCAGTACAGGAGCCTCTTTTTCCTCCCTGTGAGTCTTACAAAGATAAACAAAAGATAAACAAGATAAGTAGAAGATATTGGGGGAGGTGGAGGAGTGAGGCTCGAATTACCATCTGCAAATGTGCATATATCTGCAGGTGTCAGGGTCTGTGAATTCAAAATCTCCCTACCCAACCAACCAACCAACCAACCAACCAAAAGGAGAACATTTTCACACACAACATGTGAAAACTATATTACACTTACATTTCTTAGCCTGTCTGGAGTTATGTGTGTGTGTATATATATATATATGTATGTATACATATATATACATGTGTATATATATATATATATATATAATACGTATTATATATATATACACACACACACAAATTTAAGTCGCAAGTTTCAGAATGTGACTGAGTATGGCTGCTGCAATAAATGTTAACCATAGAAATTTTAGGGCTAGGCTGGGTTTAAATTCCAGCCTTAATTCCATCCTGAAGAGTTACTGATATTAGTATTTTCTGTAGTGTATTAGCATGGAATCTAATTCTAAAACATTTCCTTGTGTGAAATGAATATTTTAAAGATCCAACTCATTCAAAGCATTCATCATTTCCTTTATAACTGGTTTTCCTCTTAGACTATATAGCTCTTGGATCCTTCATAATATCACAAGGTTTTTCACAGTTCAGAGGTTACATATTCAACACGTAGTAGACTTTAATCTAAATAGGATTTTAAAATGTAACATTTTGAAGCCAGAAGCAAATAAAAGCACCATAGTATTCGCAAAAGTATTTCTCAGAAGGCTATGTGGTAAAGAGGAGAGGTTCTGGTTTACTGCACCTGGCGTGGGTTTTACTCTCAGTTCTAACGTAAACTCGGGAAATTAACTAAAATGTCAAGGAGCTCAATTCTGTCATCTGTAAAATGGGTTTGATAATACTTTCCCCACCTACTTACAAAGGCAGTATTGAGATCAAAGAAACAAATTCATGTGAAATATAATGCTTAGGACACCCAAATTGGATTAAACCCCATAAAAACAACACTTTACTAACATGTGGAGTCTACTGAGCTTGTACTCTCCATCCTAAGACTGATATTAAAATTGTCAGTTGGGGGTTCAGCTATTCCAGGTGTCATTAACAGCAACAGGGGGGCTTTTTAATGCAAGGAATAATTGAGAATGATTGAATATACTACAGAAGGAGAATGAGAAACAATTCACTGTAAGTGAATGATGAAACAGATGATAAAAGGGTGGGCCTTGTGTTAACATCCAGTTCCTCCCTATTGAGAATTCAATCATTTCTCTGCCTTATGTGATCTGGAATCCGTTATCTGTCCATCTCCAGATTTTGTATCTCCTAATGTTTGTCATCTGTGTTTCCTGTAATTATGCAGACTCATTGGAATGGTTAGTTTCCTATATCTGGCTGTTTGCACTTTAACTAGAGATAATTTCCAGGCTCCATGGAATTTGCATCCGGTGAGTTCCACATCCCTGCTGTCCTCTGGGAAACTTGGAAACACTGGTTATTTCCTATAGGGAATGTTGTTAATGCTACGTGTGCTTCCTGTTCTGTTTGGTTCTATTTATTGAATGTCTACTGAATGTTTAAGATTGTTTGGAGCCCACTGGATGCAAACATGCAACACCTGTGAGGTATTACCTGTGAGGAACACTTAATCTACCTCTCTATCCTTTCCTGTACAGGATTGCATTTTTCTGAGCTGTTTTGTGAGGATAGGAGGGGTTAGACATGCCCGAATTTTTGGTAAGGTGAGAAAATCATTTATGGTGAGTGACTTGAAAATTACCCCACTGTTATTCAGAATTTATGAAGTCGAAGGTACATCCTGGGTCTCCTCAACCTCCTCATCATTATTTTCATTATAACTGTCATTTATTGAGCATCTAATATGTGCTGAGTGTTTTATATGTGTCATCTCATGTAATCCCCATAAAGACTCTTTAAAGTATGTTATTTGACAGATGCAAAAACACACGTGTAAAGAGGTGATTTCACCTCTTTCCCAAGGTCACACAGCTAGTTGGACTCAAGGTCATGTTTTAATCCTAGTCCCATCTGCCCTTTGCCAAAGCCATGATTTAATTACACTCCTCCTTCATGCCCCTTGTCCACCCCAACTGTAGCCACTCAGGACTGTAATGTTTAGTGTCTATTTTTAAGGCAAATTTTTTTCAGAGTTAAAGGTTTTAGTTAAATACAGGGTTTCATTAAGATTTGCTTCCAAAGCGTACACTTAACAATACAGTGATGGAGTCTTCACTTTAATCCTTTAAAAATTTTATCAATATGTGTTCTTAACATCATAAATTCTCAGAGTAAGACACAATATTAAAGGGAATTTAATTGATGCCTGAATTTCCTCTATAGCATCTTTGGTGTCAAGCTTCATCTCTGAACAAAGCATTCCCACTGTCTGCCCAGGCATCCCAATTCCCTCCTTGGACATTTGAGGCTTTGAGACTGAATCTCTGGTCACTGAGCAATAATGTTGGTGTTAGACTGGAAGGTGTTGGCCCAGGGACGTCACATGTAATCAATACCTGTACACAGGATGTACTTCAGTCATTAGGATTGGTGTTGAGAAATTTCTTTTATCTTGCTCTCACTTGTTTAGATTATTGGCCACTAAAATACAGAAATGTAAACTTGCCTAAGAGTTTACTATTCCACCATTTGCATTCTTTCCCCAACGGAAAACGTCTACCTTGAATGGCAGGATTCTGAAAGACTCAGCTTTATAATCACAACACATTGATGAGCCTTTATTGATGACTAGCGATGAGAGTAAGCTAAAATTTCTTTATGCATTGTCAGACCTTGTGTTAAGTGTTTACGGCCTTCTTTTGTTTAATCTCATGAAAAGGAAATACCACCTACGGATGTGATGTGGACTAAATGAGATAAGACAGAAAAAGCACTTAAAACCATGCCTGTCTGGATTCCCTATAATCCTTGGTGAATGTAGCCATGATTATGATCAGTTACTTCCTTACTCTTAAAGGGGAGGCTGGAGCAGGCTGGTAATGGATAATCGCCCTCAATATTAACTCACATTTTTTACTTGATACCATTTTCAACCTGCTGTGAAACTCTATCCAGACCCTAATGTGACCCTGTAACTACTCTGCTGGCAATTTCAACATGAAATGTTCTACCTTTCACTGCTGATCAAGTCTGTTTGGGGCAGAGGCTGATCTGAGGTCTGATCGCAGTGAAAGAGAATCTACTGCCAATAATAAACAGTGAGACTGGCCAGACATGATCAGAGACTTGACCTTAAAGTGCTGACACAAGAGCTGGAGGATTTGAATACCGGGAATGAGCAAGTCACAACAGCTCCTGCAGGCCTCGGGGACTAAAGTATAGACAATGACACGCATTTCAGTAATAGAGTCCACACACTGTATCACTGGGAAGCCAGGAACCAGCCCGAAACACTCAGCATGCTTAACTTGTTTACCCAGTAACTAAAGGAAGGAGAAGTCAGTGATTAGTAAGAAAATGGTTCATGAACAAGCTTACTCTTGGGTGCAATTTCCTTTACTGAATCCCAGAATTTCCACCCACCACTGATCTTGATTTTTTTTTTTTTTTTTTTTTGCGGTACGCGGGGCTCTCACTGCTGTGGCCTCTCCCGTTGTGGAGCACAGGCTCCGGACGCGCAGGCTCAGTAGCCATGGCTCACGGGCCCAGCCGCTCCGCAGCATGTGGGATCTTCCCGGACTGGGGCACGAACCCGTGTTCCCTGCATCGGCAGGCGGACTCTCAACCACTGCGTCACCAGGGAAGCCCCACTGATCTTGATTTATAATAATGCATCCATAAGTCTCACCTCCAGCATGGGAAACTAGAAGAGGGCGCTCCCTGTTTTCTTTTAACATGGTGAGAAGAATATCTGGGGGCAGTAGGTAATCTTTCAAATTAATTAATTATAGTGTGTGAAATTGGGAATGCCATATAAGAACATAAAAAAAGCTCAATACTACTTTTCCAGATTCCAATCAACTCTGTATTTGTAAAAATGCTCTGAGTTAGAAAAATTTTGAATGGAAAAGGGATTGAAATTTACCTAATAGAAAACCTTTCATAGTGGTTTGGCCAATTCCAAGATTACCTAGGTCAGACTGCATGGCCTCAAGATCATAGTGAATTAACAATTTCCTAGGCAGAAATTGCCAGAAAACAGGAGGAAATCAGATGCATAAGTAGAGATTTGTGAAAATTGGGAATTACAGGAAAAGGAAAACTTGATTTCTTACTATGTGTATTAGGCACTTCATTTAAAAATTAACCTTGGTTACTTTTAAAAATCAAAACAATACATGTTCAAAATTTTAAAATTCAAATACAATAACAAAACTTTTACAACCAACTTCTCTCCCCCTCAATCCCAAACCCATTCCCTCTTTCAACCATTTTAGCAGTATCTTTTGCTATTTACTTCCATATGTTATGCAATACATTCATGATGCTTTTTGATTATTTTAAAAAGTTTTAGACATTGCCTACCGAATAATGATTTCCTGTAAGGAAAATGAGGAATATCTCTCTTATCTCAACCCCTTTCCCCATAGACCCGATATGATTCTATCCAAATTTCTAGTTAAATCAGTAAAGTTAGGACAGCCCACAAAGGCTGATCCAGTTTGAAAAATTGAAGGGAATGATGATTTTTTTTTTACTTGACTACTTGTTTTTACTTGAAATTACTGTCAAAGCAGCAAATTAGCAATGCAAAATATACACCCAAGCATCAAGCTACAATTATATGGACAACTGGTCTTCTGTGCCTTTCTTTGTTTCTCTCTGAGGTACAGACTGAGTTCAAGGTTTCAGCAGTCCACACATTGTCCGGACTCCTGTAGGTCAGACGAAGCTGGACCTGGAGGTCACAGCTATTGAGCTTGCCTTTGGTGATGGTGGTGGGCACTGAGGCTATGTCAGCACTCCAGGCCTACACAATTATTATAATTGGTTGGTCTATAAAATAATTCTATTCAGAAAATATTTTTAAAATTTTGTCTAAAAATTCAAAATAATATGTATTCATACACAGTAAAGTTTTAAAAATTCCTTTTATGATTATATAAATATTAAAAATCATATAAGAACAATTATTCTTGGTACCTATTTCTGTAATTTAATCATTTAAAGTTATACCTAGATCTAATATCAAGACACTGGAAAATTTATGACGAGTGTAATTTTTAATGGTCCTATTATTTTCATTTTTTCCACAAAATTGCCTACAGTCTTCCTTAAGGTTGCATTTTTCAGTGGTTAATAAATTTGACATCTTGACAACCTTAACTGACTTTTCTCTGTTGACCATAAATTTTTTACTGAGAAAATACTCTCTCTAAAGCTACTGAGGTATTTTGTAATTGCAGAGTAAATTCTGCTCAATGAAGGATAGTCTTAAGGGAGTTTACTGAATTGGATAAATATTTTATTCTAACTATTTTAAACATACTGCCTTATACCCCTCATTCAGAGTGCTTCTTTTTTCAAATATTTTTAAGAAACAAGACACATCAAATAGGCTTTCTCTATTTTTGCAGTTATTTTAATGTTTTACCACATTTAGATGCTGCAGCATCATGTCTTCTTAATTTTACTGCATTCCATTCTAAAGAAGGAGTCCATAAAAAGATTTTTCTTACAGTTGAAATATTTCAAAATACAACTATAGAATTTCAAAATTAAATTCTGTTCACCATGTGAGCTACCATCATTTAATTTGCTCAATTCCTTCCTTGCTTTTAAAGAAATAAATTATAATGTCTTTTCATATGCAAAGTTTGTTTTTAAGAATTGCAGTTACCAAAAGCTTCAAAAGCCAGTTTGAAGCTCCTTTATTTTTTAATATTTTAATAAAAGTTTTCTAACTATCTCTGAACAAAATTTAGAGTTATTTTCAAAACAGAAGTTTAATGCCATGGTACAATATTTATAATGGTACAAAAAGTAGTATGTATATATATTTTATATATATATATATAACTACTAGTATATATACAAGTGCAATATTATTCAGCCATAAAAAGAAAATCCTGCTACTTATGACAACATGGATGGACTTTGAGGGTATTATGCTAGTGAATGTCAGACAAAAAAAGACAAATACTGTATAATCTCACTTATATGTAGAATCTAAAAAAACGCTGAACTCATGGAAACAGAGTAGATGGTGGCCGTCACGGTCTGGGAGTGGGGGAAATGAGATGTTGGTCAAAGGTCACAAACTTACAGTTAGAAGATGAATAAGTTCTGAGGAGCTAATCTACAGCATGGTAACTATAGTTAACAATACTGTTTTATATACTTGAAAATTGCTTAGAGAGTAGATCTTAGATGTTCTCACTACGGAAAAAAAATAGTAGTTATGTGAGGGGATGGATGTGTTAACTAACCTTATTGTGGCAATCATTTCTCAGTATACATGTGTATCAAATCATCACGTTATACACCTTAAACTTACACAATGTTATAGATCTATTATATCTCAATAAAGCTGCAGGTTAGAAGTGAGTAAGAGAAAGATGGGTAATTGTTGATTATCTTTCAGGTTTAACTATGAGTTAAAGTGAGTATCCTGTTTATTACACATGCATCTCATACACTGCAGACAAAACTTTTAACAGAAGCTGGAAATACAAAGTGGAGACCTATAAAACCACTATGGCTGATTTCAGTGCCTCAACTAATGATAATAATTTGTTAAGAAATGACAAATTCTAAACAAATTGCAGAACAAAAGGGATGCCAGGACAACGTGTAAACTGGGCCTATTTCAGGCAAACTAGGATATTTGGTCACCCTATTGACATGTGACCTGTTTATTCTCTCTGGAAGCCTTTAGGATCTTATCTTTGGCCCTGCTGTTCTATATTGTTGTGATACTATATCTTGGTGTGTGCCTTTTTGTTTTGTTTGGTTTTTTTTTTGGTTTGTTCTTCTATCTGGAAACTCATTCATGACCTTCATTTTCTTATATTATTTTTTTGATAAATTCCTTCCCTCTGTTTTCTTTGTTCTGTCTTTTAGAACAGAGAAAGGACACATCTCTTGGACACATCTCTTGGATTTATCCTTAGACTTTCTTGTCTTTTAATTCCTATTGTTTCCATATTCTTGTCTTGTTTCTTTACTCTCAGAGAGAGTTTCCTAATATTATTCCCTAAACTTTTAATTAGATGTCTTAATTCAGTGGCATATTTTAAATTTCCGTTATTCATTCCTCTTATGATTGTTTCATTTTATTAAACATTTTATCTCTCTGGGGATAGTAATTGTAATATTTTGAAGTTTCTTTCTACTTTCTGTACTATTGCAATACCCTATTATTTTCTTTTTTGTTGTTGTTTGGCTTTGTTCCTTATGTTTTTTTTCTCATATTCTGGAGGTATTTGTTATCTCTTTGAATCTGAGGCACTGAATAGCTACCCAGATATACTCTGTGTGTGATAGTCTTTTAACAGGTCAACTTTATAGTAGATTAATCTGCCTTTTCTTTTTCATTCCTGTATTTCTCCCTCTTTCCTTCCCTTCTTTCTTTAGTTCTTTTATTATACTAATACTTAAATATATTCTCCCTGTAAGAAATAAACAGCTGCCCATACTTCTTTGACCACCCAAGTTTGATCCTAAAACTTATACTTCAGATCCTATTTAGTTTCCAGGAATTGAGGAAACTTTAATGAAGTAAGAATTTCATATGGCTTAAAATATATATTGTGTGGCATAGACAGAGAATGAAGTGTTCTGCTTAATGAAATACTATGATTAACAAGTAATCAAATATAAATCACAAAAGGAGTACCAATTTCCAAATATCTAGACAAAAATACAACACATTGAACAGTATTTTTATACAGAGAATCATTAACTATTTTCTTGGTTATCCAAGAGACATTTTAGAACCATGGAGGACCTGTGTATTTTCATTCTGAATACTATTATATTATAGGTGTGTCACTATAATAGTAATAGTCAATAAAGTGTTTTATTGTATTCTGATGAATAATAGAATTTCCTATAGCAAAATTATTACAATCTCATGCATTCTGGTGATTTCTATCATCTATATCAGGGTCAGCAAATGTATTATGTAAAGGGCTAGATAGTAAATAATGTTGGCTTTGTGGGCATAACAGTTTGTTGAAATTACTCAACATTTATACTGCAAAGCAGCTGCAGATAATATGTAAACAAATGAGAGTAGCAGCATTCCAATAAAACTTTACTTAAAAAACAGGTGGAAGGCCAGATAAACTATAAGGTTAGCTTTGGCCAGAATAGTCTTATATAGCTTGTAAGGCTATAGTTTGCTTATCTCTGATCTATATGCATATAATTTCCAATCCAAATTTCGACTGCATTTTAAAACGTTTCTCTTTAATTTTAACATTTCTCTTTAATTATATTTCTAACACTAGCACCTTAAACTCAAAAAGATCAAAAACAAGGCTCAGAATGTCCATACCAACCATATGGCTGTACCACCACATCTATTTCTCTCATTTTTCTTTCATTCTTTGTTCTCCAAAATGCATTCCTCTTCCTCACCCTCCAGCTCTTCCAATCAATTCTTAGTTCTCTTGTTTCTACTTTCATGATATATTTCACATCTGTCTTTTTTTTTTTTTACTACATTTCCTTTGTCACCATCTTTCATTAACTTGTCTTTAGGTTTTCATTAATTTGTCTGGATTCTCACTGTGGTCTCAGATGTGGCACCTCTACTTCTATGCTGCATCCTTTCTAGTTCTACATATCCACAGCTGCCAGCTTAATCTTCCCATAGCATACGGCTGACCCTACCACTTCCTAGCTTGGGAGCCATCATCAGTTCCTTTTTAACTAAGAACAAAGCCCCAAACCCAAATCTTTCATGATCTGGACCTACTCAGCTTTACCAAATATCACTTCTCACTTCATTGTCTTATGAGCTCAATTTCAGCTAAAGTAGACAACTTGCTTTACCTTTCATGAAAACCCTGTGCTTTCCATTCTTCCCATCCTATACATTTGCTTGTGCTATATGCTTATTTGTCTAGTACTGCAGCAGCCAACACGGTAGGCATTAGCCATGCAGTTGGTGAGTTAACATTTCACATGCTCAGTAGCCATATGTTATACAGTATCTACCATGTTATACAAGGAAGATATAGAATATTTTCATCATTGCAGAAAGTTCTGTTGAGGCGCTGGCCTAAAATACACTGCTCACATTGCCTCATATTTAATCCTATATGATCTTTATTGCCTAGCTCAAATAATACCTCCTCTATTGACCCACTGCTTTTTGTAATAGCATTTTATCTGTGTTGGTGTTATGGCATTTACCACTTTCCATCTAGAAATATAGTGACTTAAATACATGTTATGCTCTAGACTGTTATTTCTATTTGTTCATTCTTTTGTTTCCTTGTTAACAACTAATCCAGTGCCACGTACATAGTAGATGTTCAAAAAGGATTTGTTGACAGGTCTCACTGAAACATTCTCTAAAGCTTTGTAAAAATGGAAATATTTCCATAACAAAGAGTAATAACTCTGCTTCACAAACTTACCAGTGAGAATTAGCATAAAATTTGAGACATGGAAACTATATTTAAATGATATCCTATTTTAGAAAGCCTAATGATAAATCAACATGATTTCCATAAACTGTGATTGATTTTCATCGGCTTGGGGAGGCAACATAGCATAATGAAAAGAAGATGGATGTGAGTACCAGACTGCCCTATATCAGAACCCTGGTTCCATCAATTACTGACTCAGCTTAGCCAAGTAAGTTAATTTCTCAGCCTCGTGGAGATGGTAATAGCTACCTGCATTAGTTGAAACTCTTTGATAGCAAATGGCAGAAAAAGAAATCAAACTAGCTTTTTCAGAAAAAGATATTAATGGACTCATGTAACTAAAAAAGCTCAGTGTTTTCAACATCACTGGACCTGTGTTCTCAAATAATGTCATAGCTTCACTTGAGGGAGGCTCTTGCTACCGAGTAGTGAGATGACCACTGGAAGCTGAAAAGATCACATGTTCTTTACAACTCAGGATCCAAGAGGAAGCAAAGCTCAGAAAATGTCTCAGGAGGTACTCTCATTGGTCTGTCTTTCGTTAGGAACATTTTTGAATCGTCTGTGGCTAACAGATGGAGAGTCAGGCCAGGCCTGGGTCAAATGACCAAACTGAGGCCTATGGTGAGGAAAACAGGCCCGCCGAACAATATGGATGGTGCAGGATTGCTACAGAATGGAGGCTGGTTCTCCAAAAGAAGGAACACTAGACAGACAAAACTGGTTATGTCCTCTAATTTAGGGGTGCCACATTACACAGCCGCAGCAGGCACTCTCTTCATTGTGCTCTGTGTGAATGGTGCCTCTTAGATGTGGGCAATGTGTAGGATCTCTCTCCCTTATAGGTTTGTAGTGATGATTAAATGGTATAATATAAATTAAATGACTGGCAATTAATAGATACTCAAAAAGTCTTCTTTTTTTATTCTTTTGCACCTTTCTTTCCCCACTTAAACTGAGAAAAGACACCAGTAATGATTAAGGTCTGGATTAAACCCCTCCAGATTTACTAGCACTTGCTCTGAAATAACAGAGAAATAAATTATAGTTTCCTCCAATATTTGTACCTCAAAGAGCAATCTTCAGTCAATACAGAGGGTTATGACTCTAGTAAGATTAAATAAGTTACAGATGGTCCTTTATGTTATTATTAGTGCCTCCAGAAATGCCATATTAACTCAAAATTGCTTGGTAAATACCCTATAATTCAAATATTATGATAGGTAGAACTCTGGTCTCCATTCACCTTTACTTTTACCAGAGAATGGTCCTGTTTGTAGTTTAACATTCAACAGATTAACATTTGTTAATTTAACAGTTTAACATTAAAATTGTCCTTTTTCTGCTAATGAAGATACTTTCAAATTATAACAAAGAAATAAGTAACACAGAGAAATTTTTCTCTCTCAAATAAGTCCAGAAGTAGGAAGTTCAGAGGTTGGTATGATAGTTCCATGGTATCATTAGATGCCCAAGTTTCTTACAGCTTTCTGTTCCCACATCTTTAGAATATGGCCCCATCTTCATGTTCTCAAGAAGGCTGTCAGAGCTCCAGCCATCATATCCACTATTCATAAAGGCTGGAGGGAAAGGGAACGAGAAAAAGGGTACCTGCCAGAGGATTTAGTCCTCTTTGAAGAGCTTTCTTGGACATCTCATATTGTGTCTTCTTTTGGCTAGATCTGTTATGTTAGGTAAAATGAAAGCTAGGTAATTTAGTTTTTATTGATTTAAGCTAGGCATATTGCTGCCCCCAATAAAAATTGGAGCTTCATTAATAAGAAAAAAGGAGAGCATGGCTACTGAGCTAGTAACTAGCAGGCTCTCTCACATACAAATTATCAGTATCTCTAAGGTCTTGTTTGAATAAAAGGTTTTAAACCTTAAAGAAAAAAAATCTGAAAACCACTGATGTAATCAAACCCTAAGAAAAGAACAGCCATGTGTGTTTAATTTAATAGAATGATACTCAAAAAAGGCAGGATGACTGTGACATTCACACCTTAGGTTCAAAAGCGTTACACTCAACCCTGTTCGTTATGGACATTTTGAATAGTTAGTAATACTGATGGTCACTTTTTACCACTTCCTTCAGAGGCCTTTGAAAATTGAGTTTGTAGCTTCATGCATGTGTTCCCATTCGTCATTGCCTTCTCAGGGTGTCCCTGTACCCACTGGGACCAAGAGATGACTGAAAATGCGGTCAAATAGGAAATGCAGGATGTGTGCAATTCCACATCTTGGAACTGCCACTGAAGCCCAGGCTGCCTTCTGGGGATTCCTGGGCCCATGCTCTGGTCCTTCCATAATCGCGGGGTAGTGATTACGTTAGCAAAGGAAATGGCTCATTCATGTGGTTGGGAACCAGAATGAACATTTGGAAAACACACACATATTTAAATAAACTAAAATGGGTTTTCTGCTCAAGACACCAAGCTGGTTTGCCTGTGATATCAGCTTGCTTTGAAGAGGGGAGGGAATCATTTTTACAAGCACTTATTCAGATTGTAAAAGTTATGTTTTGCTTTGATTTTAACAGTCTCAAGAAAAGGGTTTATTGCAGGATCTTCTTTCTTCACTGCCTGTTTGAATTCTACACGTTCTTCAAGGGCCAGCGTCAGTCTCATCTTCGAGCAGTTTACCAGATCGCTCAAGTCCTCACAATCTCTCCTGCTTCTAAAACGTGGTTCCATTCACTGGCGGTACAGATCATGTATTCGGCATGCATCACACATTGCTTTGCTGTGTTAGTTGTCTTTTCCTATTTGTGTCTCCCGTCTCCCTAACTGAATTTAAGGCCTCTAAGGTCTAGGGGACCATATAATATATTGTCCACGTTGGGACACTTTTGAGAGTAAAAAGAGATGTTAATAATTACATCAGGGCCCTTGGCACGAACCTGAACTGTCTAAGCAAATTGTAATGTGTGGCCATTCTTTTAAGGTCCAGGGCCATTATTTGCTCTTTCTCTTTCTTATCACCCACAGGACCTCATGTAATTCTTGTGCAAGCAGACATTAAAGTCTTAGAAATAAATACCTTAGCGAGGCAGCAAACAATTTCTCGTAAAACAGCTGTGAAATGGATGAAAGATAGGACAGGACCCTATGGGTGGGAGATTTAATAGTCCAATATAGGAAGTAACCACAAAGTAGAAGGCTTTAAATAATCAGATAAAGACTGTTCACAGTAGAAACCAGCCTAGAATTTATATTTTTACCACCAAAAGGCACCCTCACGGCAAGAATAGAGAAGGGAAAGTGTTTTTAAGGGGCATTTTTTGTAGAGTGTGTTCTTGTTTCAGAAGCATCACACTTCCTAATCATCACATGAACACCCGTATCAGTCTAAGCAGGAGGAAATAAGGACAGAATTAGAGAGAAACACAGACCCTCAGTCAAGACACTATGAATTCTCTGCGGTTCCCTCTACTGACAGAAAGTTTCAAATTGTCTGGTGTGGCCCAGTTGAGGACGAGAACAAAACAGATCTTCCTCAATGGAGAACGACATCTGAACCACAGGTTCTCTATCCTAGGGTATATTTTACATACATCCCAACATTTTGGATAACTCTCATTGCTGCTGTTGAAAGTGACATGAAGTGATATTTTCCTCCTTAATTAACCCCAACTAAATATATATTTCTGAACTCCCAAAGCATTTGCTTTACATCATTTTAAAACAACGTTTAAAACATTCTGCTTTACACTTTTCTTATATCCCCCCTCCTGGCCTCCATCAGATTATAAAATCTCCTTGAGAACAGAGTTTGAGTTCTTCCTGATTTTGTATCTACTCTAACTAGGCTGACCGGGTAAATTTTGAGAGTGAAGGGTTCAGTGGCTCTAAGCAGACAGGACATAGGGCAACTGGCATAAACCAGGACTCCTCTGCACAAAACAGAATATGTGCCCCTCCCCCCTCCCACTTAACACCTACACAGTGTCCTGCACACTTTAGGGACTCTGTGAATATTGGTTGTTGTGAACTTAAGTTGCTTCCAACTGGAAGTATTTTAAGCTTAACGTAAAGCCCCAATTCCATTGCTTTGTCTTCGACAACTGCTTGTCCTTAATGGCCTGTTGTAAGATAAATTCCAGGTCAAGTCCAGAACTAAAGGCATTTCTTACTTGAAGCCTTAACAGAAAGAAACCCAAGGCTACCAATAAATGCCATACTGTTTCCCTGATTCCAAAGATTTAAATAGTCCCCTACTGACATCTGAAGCAACATGAGGTTCCTTTAAGAGAACCCCAGACATAGAATTCTGACTTATACACATGATAGATTGAGAAAACTAAACAACACAGGCGTTATGGTATTAACAATCATACTGAAAACATGGTTCTAGCAAAGATTTATCCCAACACATGCTGGATTTTAGAAATACAACGTGGGGAAAAAAAAATAGGATTTTGAGGCAAGCCACCTATATTTATCTTAATTCTGTCCCTTCTCTTCAAATAATATCTCATCTGAAAATCAGGGACAATAATAATAGTACCTCTGTCTGCAGAGCCTTTGGGATAATTAAATGAGATAATGTATGTGGCAGTGTTATAAGTTCCAAAACACTCTAAGGACACACATTTGCTTTTTCATTGCCTATTTGAATCGATTCTTTCAATTCTGTCTCTCTCAAGTAGCCTAAGGCTGAGCCACCAGAATACAAACATACAGTTACAAGGTTTAAAAAAAAAAAAAACCCAGCAAAACAACTATTTGTTACATGATACCTGACAACAGTTGGACGGACTTTTCCTCCAAATTAAATGAAGTGTTTTGGCAGCCTATAAATGCAGCCTAAAGTATAGCAAGGGAAAAGAACTGTTTTCCTTAGGGAGAGTATAATTTTAACAGAAGTTCAACTTACACATTTTAAGATCGGTATTTTGAATGTCTCTGTTAAGTGCAAAATGAATATAATAAGTTATGAGATATCTTGCCCTTGGCTACACAGTATGCATTAAGCCACAGCATAATATCATTCACAAGCTATTCATACTCTCTGGTATATTTCAGGACTTCCTGTGCTGTAGTCTCTTAACGCAAATACTGTATATAGTTTCAGAACCTAACAGTTGTTCCTTCAATGGTTAGGAGTAGGTGCCACACATCTGGGGCCTTCAAATAGTCTAGCCAGACATATACATTCCTTATGAACAGGATCTACATCTTTTCATGTATGGGTCCCTGACATGTAAACAAAACCTGGCACAACGAAGTAACTGTGTGTAGAATAAATAACAGAAGAGGCAGAGCTCTGATGAAATATTCCAGAGGTGCAATGCCCAGAAAATGACCGTTTTGAAGTATTTTAGAGCCCCAACCTACATGGAACCTCCATTTTCCCCCCATTTATCCTCCAGAAGTGGCCACTGTGTTACAGCTGTGATTACTGAGTGGTTACGGCGCAGCTGTAAGTGGACCTGCCCTTCCTGGTATCCCCTAACTTTGTGACCATTATCCCAGTGTGTAAAGCATGGGGTTCTGCAAGGTCACTAGAGAAAAGGTGAGTATGGGGCCCAGGGTGAGCAGGTGGCTCAGAGCCTGTGTCAACAGGGAGCTGTTTCTTAATAATTCATGTTATCAAGTATGTTCACACATTGAAAACCAGAAAAAAGTTGGGCTTCCTCTTATGTGGTTTTCCTAAGTTCTTCTGCTCTTTTCAACCTAAAAGAGCTAACTTAAGGAAAAGTGAAGAATACAGTGCACATGATTTCTTCTGTGTGTGAAGCCTAACACAGGAAATAATGCTATGCCTGTTTCTAGAATATGGTTAGAGGTTCACAGCACAGAGACAAGATCTGTACCTTGATCATTACTTACATCAGGCCTATAATGCCATGAGTCTGGGAGCTAACAAAAGGCAGAGATGGGCTTACCTGTTTTCTAACACTTTCCATTCCTCTAAGGCACATCTGGACACAATGAGTACTCAATAAATGTTGAATAGTTAACTAGTTTTAAAGGGCTAAGAGAAAAACATTTTTTAAACATGGCTCTTAACCAGTTAAATAGGTTTAAAAAAAAGAGAGAGAGAGAATGAGTTTCAGTCAATTGTACTTTACTGAGTGAAAATCATATGACAAGTACTACACCCCTGGAGGGAGTGTAAAATGTATACGCAAGGTACAGCTCCTGTCGCCGAGAAAACACAGCTATATGGCTAACTGGAAGCTCAAACAAAAGAAGATGTAAGGGATAACATTTCTACAAATATATTGTAGTCATTAGTGCTGGGCATTATAAACCATGTTTTGCCATAATTGTGAAGAACCTATTTGATACCATAGGTCCAAAATGAACCTGTTTGATATCATATACATATAACAACAATTGATTTCCAATAACTGACTTCTCAAATCATTTATACCTTAAGAGTCCCAGAGAAACTGTCCAATTCCAATTGTTTCAATTTAATAGGTTGGTAGACGACTGAATTGTTTTTCAGTTTATGGTGGTAGTTTTTGGACATAGCCTATAAGTGCCCAAATATATCTTCTCTAATAGTTCAAAATGATTATACAGGTGTGTATGTACATACATGAATGCATATATATATATATATTTATAATTTATATACATAAGTGTACACATATATCTAAAACTCACACCATGTTTGTTCTCTCATTGTTAAACTGAGCACAGATCCATTGGTGAAGCTGTTCACTCAGACTACAATAGTCAGCTGTCTTTAGAAGAGTGTTACTGAGTCTTTGCCATGCAGACAAAAAGAGGAATATTTGAAAGTGTAATGATCCTGCAAGCACTCAGATATTCATTGCACATCATGATGATTACATCTGAGAATCTGTTCCTGCTTTATTCTATTTTTTCTTAAGAAATAGTCTTATCTTTAGGAATGTGTGGAAGCAAAATGACTAGTTTCTAACAGGCGGCATTAGAAACTGTTGTGAGTACAAGGCAGAAACACAACAGTAAAACTGCAAACTGAGAAGAGGAATCAAATCGGGGCAGAAAAGTGTAAGAATTGAATAAATTATGCATAGGAAAAACTGGTAATCATTTTGAGAAGGAGAGGAGAGGTGGATTTAAATAGCCAAATAGTAAAAAGTGACTGGTAGAGACTGTCCAGTGCAGTGTTGAACAGCATGGACTCCACCTCCAGAGCTGAGTTTGAATCCTGAATCTCCCTCCCACTTACAAATTGTGTGACTTTGAACCGGAACTTCAGCTCTCTCAGTCTCCTTCCTCTCTCCACTTTGCAAATAGTACATACTTGGTGAAAACAATGGTTCATGATAATAGTAACATTCACTGAGCACTTACTATGTGTCAGGCACTCTAGGAAGAATATTACATGAATAAGTTGATTAACTCTCATATTAATCCAATGAGGCAAGTGCTATTTATCGTCTTCCTGTTTAACATATGAGAAAACTGAGGCTAGACTAGATTAGGCAAGTTGCCCAAAGGGATAAAGCTGAGATCAGAATGATTCTAAAGCCTGTGGTTTAAGAACTATGCTATCATATTGCCACAGAAAGTGCTTATCATAGCTTGGCACAGAGTAAGGCTTCAATATATAATAAAGAGTCAACCAAAAGAGATCCATTCAAAATTGAGGAAGAAAACCAAATAACCCTCCAGAAGGAAACTGACTTGGCACCGTATTCCAAATATGTCATGTGATATTATGTATGGAGATGAACATGATGCTGAAATAGCTGACAGAGCCCAATTCAGCATCAAATGATGAGCTTCTTCCCATCCCATGTGAGCCTAAACTGTTCATCACCATCTCAGGCTCAATTAGCTGATACAGCCTGTCCAAAGCATATGCATCCCCACTTCCTTCCATTTCATATATTTCCTTTCCTTCCATATCTATTTCAAAGGTAGTGATCTGGATCTAATAAAGTTAGTACGGGCTTGGGTGTTAGCCTTTATCTTTGTAGCTGATTCATAGTTGCTCTGATCTCATCAGCGGACTGTGAATGTGAACACCTAGTTAGAGCTGACCCTGAATCCAATTCAAAGGGTAGATTCTGTTAGAGCATCTGACACCCTGAAAGTCCCCATCCGTGTCTCTCGGAAGTATTCATATTATACAGATCAGGGAATGAACTGCGCCGGCCTCCTCCTCCTTGTACCCTCCCCTGACACAAGACGGGGGTGCGTGCGCCACACAACAGCCCTTGTCGGCGGCCAGGGCCCACAAGAAACCTGTTACCCTAAATAACTGTCACATTCTCATGTACTCAGTCACAGAGAAGAATTTCAGTTTCCCTCTTCTCTACCCTTGGAGGAGAGGTTGAGGTCACCGGACTGAAAGGGTCCTGTCTTGACTCCCAACAAGGCGGGTCTGTGCAGCTGCTGTGCCCACAGCAGACAGAAGGCATGCGGCAGCTGAGGCTCTTTGGAAGGCTCTTTCCACCCACTTCCTGTGTCTGGCTTTGATTTCTTAGAGGGCAGATGCACTTATTCCAGAGTCTCTCCCTGATTCAGCCGGAAACAGCAACTACAACCAAAAGTCTAAAGCAACACTTTCCTTTTCTGAAGCTCCTTCACTTTGTCTCAGATCCTCTTTTCTGCTGTCCACTTCCAATCCTCTCTCTCCTTGCACTCACGGTAGCATGTGGCTGAGTTCTACTGAACACTAAATAATCACTGATCTTAATTATAAACAGCCTCAGCTGAGAGAAATGATTTTACTAGGAAAACCAAGCCCAGGAAGCATGATGGGTGGAGGTAGTAACATGGAACCCAAACCAATTTCCCAGTAAAGAATAGAAAAAACATAGAGCCAAGATTCAATTCATCCTCCAAGTCGTAGCTCTTCGTGAACTGACCCCATCTACTGTTTCAGTTCATTCTTCCTTTACTTTTCCCTTCAAACTTGATACTTCAGCAACAGTGTTGACTTTACCTCCAATATCCAGAGCTATTTCATGCTTCCGAGGCTTTGTGGAATCTCCCCTCTGCATGAAATGCCTTCTCGCTGTCTTCCTGGAAGTATCTTATTTGACTTTTAAAACCTGGCACTGACATCGCTTCATCTACCCCCAGTGATTCTGATTTAATTGGCTTGGGTTGTGGTCTGATCCTTGGGAGTTTTAAGTGCTCCCCAGGTGATATAAATATGTACCAGAGTCTGAGAATCACTGCTCTAGGCCAGTGGTTTTCAAACTTGAGCAAGGATCAGGATCTGCTGGAGGGTTTGTTAAAGCACAGATTGCAGGGTTCACCCTCTGAATTTAGAATTCAGTAGTCCTGAGGTCTGAGAATTTGCATTTCTAATAAGTTTCCAGATGATGCTGATTCTGCTAGGTCTGGGACCATGTTTTGAGAATCAGTGCTCTATTTAAGCTCTCTAACTTGCATAGGTTCCTACATTGCACTTATATTACCTAAGTTGCACTTAATTTCAGTTGTCACACTGCATTGTTATCAGTGTATCCACACGTCTATTCCTGTCATTAGAAGGCAAAAACAATAGCTTTTTTCATCTCTGCCCAGCATTTTACCTGGTATATGGTAGATGCTCAATAAATGGTTACTGAATGAGTAAATATTGCACGTCTAGTTATCACAGAGCTAGAAAGTCATGTGCCAAATTTATGCAAATGATTTTTGGGTACTGAATCTAACAAATATCCCATGCATCTGAATTTAGATCTAGAAGGCAGTTTTCTTAGCTTCTGTGAATTACATCTGGGATTTTGGTGATAGGATTGGGTTGGCAGAGTACTTCTCAAACACTGGGATAAAAAGCCTTATGCAAAAGCAGATTATATTACCTTAAATCAACAACACCTCTTTTAAAACGGACACTTAATAAAGGCCTTTTAAGAGCTCTCCATAAAATGTTGTGAAAAATTAGAACATTTAAAATACAGGCAAACAATGAGCCCCATTCACACAGCTTCTTCACATTATTTCTTTAGTATCATAGATCTCAAATGGGATCACTCACTCCCCTCCAGTGAAGTTGGCACAAGTTAGCCGTATTGATTGTCTGATTACAAATATAGACTGTGGCAGTGAGGACTTATGAGAGGAACCCATTTGTCCCTGTGCCTTATACATAGATCTCAGACTTAATACACACCCAACTACAAAGCCATGGAACCAGATGGTAAAATGTTATTCCCAAGGAGATTAGACTCTGACGCAGAACAATGATTTCATTGTTTCGTAGAACCTTGTAAAGTAAGTCCGAAGAGATGTTTATAAAATGCTTTTCTAATTCTTGCTAACTTCTTAAATACCTACTTTCAGGAAGAATAAATTTGCTCGCAGAAGGTAATGCCATTTGACTTCTGAATAGTATCCAGGTAACATTTGAAAAATGTTGAAATGAGTCAGTGAGGGACCCTTCTGAGTTTCTGGTTAATCTCTCTTAATTGGAGTTCTGTGTCCCTGGTCACTTCTAATCGTTATCTATGGACTGCGTCTTTATTCTAAGAATGTCAAAATACCTGGATATAGGCTTTCTGAATTAAGCGTATTACAACTGAATTCCACTTCAACATTAGCAAGTGGATGAACACGATCAAATCAGGAAGGAAAGGTTCTGTAAGTTGTGCCTGCCTTTTTTTTCCAAAAAAATAAACTTTACAAAAGGACAAATTTGCCTGAAATTTATGGGCAATGCATTCAGAGTTCAGAGTGATAATGTTTAGGATGTAAAGTCCATTGTGTGGGCAGGTGGAAACAGATTCAGTGACTGCTTTCTGTTGTTATCTGTTCTGTCTTTGGTTTGTTGGTTGGTTGGTTTTCAAATTGGCATCACTGCCTTCATTTTTCCTGTTTCTAGCTCATCAATCTTGGATGAGAGGACTGTGTACCACCAGATCCCAACCTTGCTCTCACTTCAGGAGAACAAATGGAGTAAAAGTTATAACTCAAGCATACAGACTGCTTGATAGAATACATTCTATCCCCTTCCTTAATAAGCATATATCTTCCCAATGACAAATTCTTTTAATATGTAAAGCTGTTGTTTTTATACACTTGAAAGTCTATAAACTATCAAGGATGGCTGAATTTAATTAATATTGTACGTGTCTAAATAGTCAGTTGATGGGTTGCCAAAGTGTGGGTGAGTAATTAAGTAAAAGCATACATAATTCAACAATTATTATGTATTTATTCCACAAAATTCATATTTTGCCTTCCTTTCAGCAACATTACTAATTATATTATTCTTATCAAGACTGTCATAGAGTTTGATTCTATTGATTACAATGATCTAAGGTATTAAAAATGAAAATGTAATTATGTCCAAAGCATACCAAATGTGAATATATTTTAATCAAAAATACAAGATAAAGCAAACCTAAATGTGAAAAAGTATTTTTCATGTGCTTTCAGAAGTTATTTTTCCTCTCAAACATTCAACTTATTGAAATTGAAAGACAAATACAAATTATAATTAAGAAGTATCAAAATATAAATCAAAATTATTAAATAAAGCTTCTATTTTGTTTTCTAAAAAAGTTAGGCAACATTATTAAATGCTTTTATAAAACAAACACAAGTCTACATTTAGCTGCCAATGTAAAGAACCAATATCTTGCTTCACACATGCTTCGTACAGGAAGAATTTGAAGAGTTAAATAATTTGTTTTTTTTTTTTTAATCTAAACCCTCCTGCCAGCCAAATATGCTCCCTGTCTTTCTAAACAGTTTCTGACTTCCACGTGAGCAGCGGTACCACCCACAAACCTTCCTGGCATATGGGTGCAACTGTCTTCTCTTCTGAGGACATAAGTCAACCGATTTGGAGAAGTATTTCGCTAGGGCTCCAATGGTGTCGGCCATGGGAATGGTGTCTTAGGGTTTCAGTCATGCTGTGCTGGCCCTGAGTGCAGGATTCCAAGCCACAGAGGCTCCCATGTATTCTCTCATCAATGTATTTTTTGATATGCAGGGCACTCTAAAGCCCAGAATTCATGGGGACTTTTATTTCATATCCCTCTGCTTGGTTGAGGCCTTTAGAGATTCTCACCGAGATTATTACAATAGACTGCTTAGAGATCACCTTTCTTCTAGATTCAAATTGTTCCTTTTGCCATGTGAAAATAATAACAGATGAGCTAAGAATCCTGACTGATTACTCTTTCCTTACCTCACACCTGAGTTCTGAGGTCACTTGTGAAGAGAGGAGATAAAGCAAATAAATAAAAATGTGCTCCAGTGTGTGTGTGGCCAATGAATCCCTCATTCCTTCACCCAAAATTCATCATACAAAACTGAAACTGCCTAATTTGACAGAAAACAGTAGTGGCCTGATTCCAGGTACTGACAGGTAAGCAGTATTCAAGACAGAAATATTGCTTCATGATTAGTGCTTATTATCAGTACGTAGCTGGGCTCAGCAGCAAAGCATAAAATAATAGCCAATATTAATTGAGTATTCATTATGTACCAGGTACTTTACTAAGAGCTTTATATGTATTTTCTCATGTGATTCTCCCCACTGTCTTGGAGCTAGGTAATACTATGAAGCTCTCTTTAATGGAGGGACTGAGGGTTCAGAGGAGTTAAGGGGCTTGCCTAAGGTCTCACAGTAGGAAGTAGTGGCAATGGGATTTAAACTCAAGCTGTGCAACTCCAAAGCCTGTAAACTTGAACACTATTCCACTCTGCTAGCCCGTGTCTTACTGGCATTGAGCAGAGGGATGGGAGGGTCTAGGACTAAGGCCAAGAGAGGGAAAACTGAGTCAACAGCCAAATTCTGCCCCAAGGAAAGCAACCACCAATCCAGAATAACAAGTCCAAAGGACACAATGATCTTGTGTTTGTTTGGGCTGGTGTCACTTCCAAGGAGTCATGGAAGTCAAGTTATCATGGAGGGAGCTGGCGGGTGGACATGGCAGCAGAGTATAGAATCTGGGGTGATACTCTCACTGGACCCATTGGGTTGGAAGGACAGAACTCCAGTCTAAGCGAAGACAGAAACAAAAATAATATCATTGGGCGCATGCTATGTGCTAGGGCCTGCACGTCTCTCTGGTCATTTAATTATTGTAACAAATAATACTGCAAGTATTATTACTCCCATTTTCCAAGTGAGAAAAGAGGTTATAATGTGTCCAAGACTAAAGAGCTAATAAGAGATGGAAGTGAGAGGAAGACTCTATATTAGCTTGACTCTAGATATGGGGTTTTTTCTATTTAACATATCACATTGCCTCTGGCTCCCCCGGACCCAACTAAAGGACCAAGTAGGAAAACAGAAGCACAAAGTCCCATCCTCATACTTAGCCCCTTACTCATGTTAACTGATGCCTGTAAAATGCCCTGCAGGTTACAGGAAAAGGTATGTGTGGATGGCAGGACTGGCAACCAGGACTAATTAATTCTCGAGTCCACCCATGGGTGGGGCTCACAGCTCTGTACTTTCAACCTAGTCAAGACTGACTCACAAATTGGGCTGCGTTTGAGTCTCAGGACAAGGAATTCAATGATGGGGCAGATCAAGGACACACATACTGAATTCTGTCTTGTTGACCGGGCCGTCCTGGGACACTTAGCCTATTTGTGATTCCAAGACTGAGATCATCGTGATTTTTTTCTTCCAACCTGAAAAGCCCTTGAAGCCCTTGAAGCTACGCCCCAGGTAACTGTCCACCATCGGACCTTACAAAGTACTTGGGACTCAAGCTCCTCGGAGAGGAAAAGGATATCATGTAGCCACAACTGCAAGGGTATAATAAAACCATCTACTGTAAATAAAAACTTCTTTCAAGTAAACAAAAAAGTTGGGGATTATGATGGCTTTTTAATTAGGGAATTACCAGCAGCAGTGATAAAAAGGGTGCTTAAGGAGTATTAAAAGCACATGGCTTTGGATACATAAATAGAAAAAGCACAGGAACTGGCACCTATAAGCAAAAATCGATGAAATGTTTGATTCAATTCCTGAATGGCCCACAGCTGTCTGAGATATTCTCTTTTTAGATCAGGATTCCTCTTTGTCTATACAGGTAATCTGTCCCTCTGTGCTCTTTGTAATTTCAACATCATGTTGCCATCATAGCTAAAGTCATGAATACTCCCTGACTTAGGTCTGCACAGTCGTGGGCTCCAAAAAGGGAATGAAACGTGGGTGTGAGGAGGGGGAATCATTCTTTTCTATTGGAAATCGACTAATTCGGTGGTCAATAAAAAGACTATGAGGCTTTGTACATTTTAGATTGGAGAACACAGAATTTAAATCTCAGTTACATGCCATTTCATTTCAACCAACATATATAGAGCATCTACTGTGTGCCAGGCACTTCAGAAATTCTGAAAACGGGTAAGACACAGTCCTTGGGCTCAGGAAGTTCAAATACAGTGTTAGAAATAGAGGTAAACAAATAGCAATCAAATAAAACAGAATAAAATGAGAGTCAGGTCACAGGTACAAAGGATACACTGTGAGAGCAGAGAGAGGATCCACCGCTGAGAGGCGAGAGTGTTGTCAGTCTTGGAGGAAGGGAAGAAGGTCATTCCAGGATGAAAGAGGAATGAGCCAGCAGAGCTGTTCAAAACATTTCAGTCAGAGAAGGACGAAGAGAACCAAGAGAGGGTGGTGTCGTTATAGCCAGTTAAGTGTATTCAAATACCGCTGCCCCTAAGCATGGCATCCCTTGACCCTACTTCCTTCAACCATTTGTCAAATTCTCCCCTTCCCTGTGTGGCCAGAGCTCTCACTGCCTTGTTCTGTTCTTGGCAGACTGAGTCCTTTTACCCCCTTTTGGTTTATGGAAGGGTATATTTCTTCCCCCTGCCTTCTCCTCCTCTCTCAGCTAAAACTGATTTCACTGAGACATCCTGACGCTGAAGATGTACTCACAAAATGTGAATGAACTCTTCCCAATATGCCTGGGATACCAAATAATAGCCATGATATTGGCTGAACTTCTGGTATGTGGGGGGCACTGCATAAGTGCTTCATAAGGTACACACGTGTGGGACCCAGACTGGAAGGTGGCCTTCAACTAGCCCCACCTTCCACAAGGGCATCCACACCCTTGTGTACTCCCTTCCCAAACTGTACTGGGGTTGATCTGTGTGACCAATGGAACACTGCAGAAGTGATGGTATGCCTCTTCTGAGGTTAGCTATAAAAGATGGTGGCTTCCGTCATGAGTGTTCTCTCTCTAGGGTCATTCACCCGGTCATATTCACTCATGTTGTGAGTGACCCTATGGAAGGGCCCAGGTGGTGAGGAGATGAAGCCTCCTGCCAACAGCTGAGTGAGTGAGCTTGGAAGCAAATCCTTCGGCTCCTAGCAAGTCCTCTGAGACTGTAGTCCTGCCTGGTAGCTTGATTGCAACTTCATGGGTCAGAACCACCCAGCTAAGCTATTCCCAGATTCCTGACTCCCAGAAACTGTGTGAGATGATAAACGTTGGTTTAAGCTCTGAGTTTTGGAGTAATCTGCTATGCAGCAATAGACAACTGATACAGCATGTATGTATATATTATTTATCATTTTTGAGGTATAAGTCATGGAAGACAAAATGCATAGAAATGAAGCATTCAGTTCAATGAGCTTTGACTATTGCATACAATCACAACCACCATTCAAACAAGATCTACAACATTTCCATCACCCTGGAAAGTTCCCTTGTGCCTTTTTCCAATGAATAAAACCACCATTTTGTTTTCTGTCATCATAGATTAATTTAGCCTATTTTTGAACTTCTCATAAGTGGAGTCATATGATACGTACCATTTTGCATGCTGCTTACAATGTTTTTGAAATTCACCCATATCGTTGCATGAATCAGTAGTTTACTCCTTTTTATTTTATTGCTAAGTAGGATCCCAATTTATAAATATATCACCATTAGTTTGTCCATATGCCTGTTGATGGACATTTGGGTTCTTTCTTGTTTTTTAGCTGTTATGAATAGGTTGCTATCCTTGTACAAACCTTTTGGTGGACTTAAGTTCTCCATTCACTTAGGTAAATGCCTAGGAATGGAAATGCTTGTTAATAATACAGATGTACGTTCACTTTATAAGAAACTGACAAAGAGTTCTCCAAAGATTTTGTTTCATTTTATTCCCCCAACCAGTAATGTATGGAAGTTACAGTTACTTTACATCCTTTCCAATACTTGGTATTGTCAGTCTTTTTGATTTTGCCATTTACTGGGAACAAAATGTTATCTCCGTGGGTTTAATTGGCAACTGTCATGGTGAAAACAGGGTCTATAACAGTGGGCTACTATGTGTATCTCTTGATGAGTAAGGATGTTGAGCATTATTACTAGCCATTCATATATCTTCTTCTGTGAAGTATCTGTTCAAGTTCTTCACCATTGCCACCTGGAATCTCCACTGACAGATATTTTCCTAAAATCACAGCTTGTCAAAGCAGATCTGTATAAGCTGCTCCCTGAGCCTTAGTCGGTCTTTCTCATAGAGCCAAACCCTTCACCTAGGCTTGCTTTCCCTCCCTAACCATCCCCTATCTCTACCCTCTTTTATTTCAAGCTCAATAAATCTTGCCCTGAAAACTGCTGCCCCAGTAACAACCAACTAAATGTCTACCCTACTCCCAGTACTGGGAGCCAAATGTGGACCATTGTAAAGAACAGTGGTATGCTGGTAAATATTTAACAAGTAGCTCTCTGGAAAAAATAAATGTATAACACTCTGATTTGTATGCTAATTTTCTGTGCTGTAAATACTCGCATGATGGCCGACTGCAAGCTCCCAATGGGTGGATCTGGAAAGAGATGCACACCCAGTAGCCCACCATTATAGACGCTGTTTCCACCATGACAATTGCCTTTCACAAGCCCAGATGAGCCTGTTCCAGTGCCGCTAGGTAAGAGCTTACAATTTATTTGGGGAGGTGACTGACAAATTAGAGAACAGCACAAAATAACATGAAATTAAGTCCTCTTGTGTATTGCAAAACTGTAGATAACCTAGAAGTGAAGAAAATAACAAAGGCTAAAAGCAGTGGTTCCCACTCTTGACTGCATATTGGAATAACCCTCGAAGCTTTAAGAAATATTAAGGACCGAGTGCTACTCCCTAAAGATTTGGATTTGGTCAAAGGTGAGGCCTGAATATTGCTTTGTATTTGTTTGTTTTGTTTTGTTTTATTTTATCAGCAGATTGGAACTAGATGGCTCTAAAATATAGCCAAGGTTAAGAACCATTGGCTTAAAGGAAGATGAAGGTTGTGACAAATTTGGATAATTGGGGCAGTGTGGGAAGGTAGCCAAGCAAGAGGAACGCATAAGCAAATGAGGGGTGGACTCTTGGGGGAGAGCGAGGGGACCTGCTAGTGGCAAGTATATAAGAGGTTCTTCCTTGAGAACCTGGCCCTGGCTCCAAGGAATCGAGGTTTCCAGAGAAAGAGGGTTTCAGGGTCCCAGTAGAAGGCCCTTATTCACCATGAGGGCTGATGTGGCCCCACCCAGTCAGCAGCCTTGAGATTTGAGGACCGGGAGCAGAGGACTGCCATCTCTCAGATCCTAGTAAGTCAGGTGGGAGTTCCAAGTCCTGGCCTGTCAGACTTAAGCAGATCTTATTTTTTTACTTTTTTTTTTTTTGCAGTACGCGGGCCTCTCACTGTTGTGGCCTCTCCCGTTGCGGAGCACAGGCTCCGGACGCGCAGGCTCAGCAGCCATGGCTCAAGGGCCCAGCCACTCCGCGGCATGTGGGATCCTCCTGGACCGGGGCACGAACCTGAGTCCCCTGCATCGGCAGGTGGACTCCCGACCACTGCACCACCAGGGAAGCCCAAGCAGATCTTATTTTGAAGAAAAGTCAATCTGCTGTGTCCTGGTTTCTGCTAGGTCACTCTTCAAACTATCATGTCCATGTGAATCACCAGGGGAATCACTGTATAATTCAGATTCTAACTTAGGGGTTTGAGGTGGAGCCTGAGGAACCTGCATTTCTAACTAGCTTCCAGGTGTTACTGAAGCTGCTAGTCCTCGGACCACACTTTGGGTAGCAAGGCTAGAGTTTAAAAGGCAGCATTTATCCTAGGACTGATGTAAAAGCAAAATGCCTTGATTAACTTGATTTGGGCTCCCAGGTTGGGCTGGGGATTTGGGTTTATTTTACAGCAGAAATCTGTCCCTTACTCTGAGCCTGGTCAACTTTCAACACAAGCTTTCTCCAGTTATCTGACTCCAGCTTGTTGATGACTCCTGCTAAGTTGTTTTGTGACTGACCTTCTAAATTGATCTTAGCCCTGCTGGGAATTCTTACCTCCTCACTTATGTCCAGGAGACCAATAGTCACCATTTACTGAACTCCCACTAACATGCCACACACTTTATATAATTTCTTATCCTAGATTAACTAAAAATACAGATGGTATCATTTCAACTTCTCAGCTGAGGAAGGCGAGGCTCAACGAGTAATATAAAGTTAGCCAAAGCCTCAAAGCTGGTGGCAGCACCAGGAAACACTCCAGATTTGTCTTCCATGCTCCCATCTTTCCACTCCAGTTCACCTGGCTGCTGCCCACCCAGGCCAAGCACAACAGACCATGGGACTGCTGACCCAGCTCCCAAACTCAGCCCAAGCTTGGGCCTCTATTCTGGGGACCTTGAATTTCAGGTGTCCACTTAACCAGTCCAAAGGAGCGAATGGGGGTGGTTTCAAAGACATGATGCAAAGTGATGCATTTATTTACTGAGTTGAAAAGAATTTGGACAGTCTTTTCCAAACACCCTTTATGGAATTTGAATTCCACCAGTAGTTACTGAGTGTGTCCCATGGGCGAGGCAGTGCTAGGTACCAGGTGATAGGAAGAAGAAAAGAATGAGAGGAAAGAGATACAAGTCTAGTTGGGCATAACACACTATAAACATTATACTAGGAGTGTGAGAGTATAAGCCAAATGGGAAAAGAGATTAATTTTACTGGGAGGGCAGCGGGATGTTGTTCTAGATATTTATTGGCCTTAGGGGGTAAAATATGAGGGGTTATATAATCTCTGCCTTTTCATCAGCACTGAATAATAGCTAGTAAATATAGCAAATATGTATTAAACACTTGCTACGTGCCAGGCACTGTCAATTGCTTTACCTGCTTTACTTTATTTCATCCTCACAATGACTGTTTGAGGTAGGTATTGACACTATTACTATCCCCACCTCACAGGTGAGAAATCAGACAATTGGGGATGTTTAAGCAACTTGCCTAAATACTGCCATAGCTGGTAGTTGCCAGGCTAGAATTAAAACTCAAGTCTGTTTGATTGAACAATCCGACTCTTGATCCCCATCCCTACATTTGAGAAAACGAAGCCTAATTGGGAGCAGAGTTGAGGAAGGGTAAAATGGAAACTACCCACTCAATGAACAGGGAGTGATTATGCGTTCGGCCACATGTGCGAGCCAGGACACAGCGTATCTCATCTAGAAGCACATCTAGAAGACAGATCCTAAAGACCAGAGTGGATATGCTGGGCAATACTGGGCAGATCATATATCCTGGCTTGCCCAAGGTAGCAGGGGTATGCCTGTTGTCCTGGGAATAGGTTTAACACCTCCTGTTACTTTCAAAAGTATCTTGGCTTGGTCCATGAATTCTATAGTCACCCCCAGTAATAGTATCACATAACACTATAGCAAGTTGTGTCCATCTAAGGAGGAAAAACCACCTTGAGAGGGAAAAAAATGCTATTCAGTTGTTCAGTCTTTTGCTTTATCTGTCTCCAGCTCTGAATTCAATTTACATTCACTAAAGAATGCATCTTCCTTGTTTTCCATCATTTTGTTTTGTCCTCAGTGGTTCTGGATGTTGTACGTGCCCAGCCTTGGTGTCAGTACTTTGGAGACATTCTGGTCACAATTCACTACAACGCAGTGCAAAAAGTAGCCCAGAGACTCTCCTGGCAGCATCCCCATGATGCTGGCCACTGCTACCGGGAGTACCAACCCCACCGTCAAACCAACCAGCAACCACAGGAGTGAAAAAGGAGTGTGAGACAACAGAACTTAAAATTATCAACACTTCATGGAAACAACCTAAGTGTCTGTTGATAGATGAATTGATAAACAAAATGTGGTATATATGTACAATCGAATATTATTCAACCATAAAAAGCAAGGAAATCCTGTCATTTGCAACACCATAAATGAACCTAGAGCATATTATGCTAAGTGAAATAAGCCAGATAGAGGAAGACAAATACTATATGGTATCACTCATATGTGAAATCTAAAAAAAAAAAAAAAAAAAAAAGTCAAACTCATAGATACATAGTAGAATGATGGTTGCTAGGAGTTGGCAGGTGGGGGAAATGGGAAGATGTTGGTCAAAGGATACAAACTTCCAGTTGTAAGATGACTATGTTCTGAGTATCTAAGGTACAGCATGGTGATCACAGTTAATAATACTGTAGTGTATACTTGAAATTTGTTAAGAGAGTAGATTTTAAGCATTCTCACCAAAAAAATAAAAAGGAATAAGAAAGAAAAAGTAACTATATGAGGTGATGGATATGTTAATTAACTTGATTGTGACAATCATTTCACATTGTATACTTAAATCATCCCATTGTGCACTTTAAATATATACAGTTTTGTCAATTATACCTCAATAAAGCTGGGAAAAAATAAAATAAAATAACACTTTAAACATTCATGACCTTTAAAGGTAGATTATCTTCAAGAGAATAAGTGTTCCCCAAAATGTAGGATCTTGCTGGGAAATGAGGGTATTTTGCCTGAACATATTCCAACACTCGGAAAGACAGAAAGAGAAGGAGGGCTTGGCTCCCTGTCCCAGCCTGTGGGGTCTGGAGAACCAATTACAACTACGCTGCTCCCCCAGGAAACGTGGAAGTTGGGCAGAGCCACAAGACAGGCAGGCAGGCAAAGCTCCTGCAAGTTCCATTCCAGTTCTCTTCCAAGGAGCTCCAGGGGATAAAGAAAGTTTCCCTAAAGATTTCTCTTCAAGCTAACAATGGGCAAGAAAAGGACTGAGGAGGAGAGCATAAATCCACTTAAGGCCACATACAAAAACAATAGTAATCACATACCTAGCCCTTCACAATTTTCCAAGCCCTTTCCCATACATGAGCCTGGATGTGAAGCTAAGTGGAAGGAGCAAAGGTTTTGGGGTCAGTGGATTTGGGTTTGAATCCTGGCTTTTCCACTCACCGTGTTGCTGAACTTTCTAAGCTGCAATTTCCAATGTCTCCGTCACAGGGTTTTGTTGTGAACAGAATGAGATAATATAGGTAAAGTACCCAAAACATGGTATGCACTTGAGAAATGGTAGCTCTCCCCATCATTCATAAACCTCAAAGAAAACACCATAGAGGTGTTTGTTGATGGACTAGCTCCATTTTGCTGATGAGAACGCTGAGACTCAGAGAGGTCAAGTGGCTTTCCCAAGGACACAGCTAAAAATAGGACAGTTTTCTGGCTCCAAGTACTGTGTTCCATGCAGTATTTTTCTAGGCAAACTTTGGGTTTGGAGTTGTATTTCTATGCAGGTCAGACACCCGAGTGAGGAAGAATATTCAGAGAGGTCTTTTCTTTGAAACTGGCCTTTGATCTTAGTAAAAATTGCCATACTGTTTTTGAATGGAATACCTTTACTATTTTCAAATGGAATATCTTTACCTTTCTGAAGAAAATGCTTTTTCTTCAGAAACCTGTGTTCAAGCCTCACACTTCTATGAAATAATTGCCTTATGCCTTCAGACGGTTGATTTGTGTTTGAGTTCAGACACTTGGTAAGCAGGTGATGTTTCTGAAGTCATTATCAGTCACTGTGTCTTCCTTAGCTGGATGAAAGGGTCATCTCAGAGTCATATAGCTTGTCTAAAATGCCCCATATCTTATCTTTATCTGACAGCAGCAGAGCATACCAGACAGCAAGGCACTGGCAGAACACTTCTGAATTCTGCGACCCACACTGAAAACAGGTAAAGATACGGTTGAAGAAATCTGGTCCTAGTACCTAAGAATCTTTACTGCATCAGCTACTGTAACATGAAGAAATTGAATTTGGTGATCTTTATGGTCTCTTTTAGCTAAGAAATACTACACCATTTTATCCTACTCCTTCTCTACCTCCTCACTTATGTCCTTTTAGCTAAGAAATACTACACCATTTTATCCTACTCCTTCTCTACCTCCTCCCAGTTTCATCGTTGACCTCTTCAAAGTTTGGCCGGATCTGGGGCATCCTACATCACTGCTTCCCATTGAAAAATAAAATCAAGATGAACCAAGACGTAGCCTGTCCAAAATACCCTGCTTTTTGTATAAGATGATAATATTGCTACCCCAGGGACAGGGTTTTTGTTTGTGTGTAAAGCTTAAAATCCAAGATTCACTGGCACCATTTTTAAAAGACATAAGCCAATAACGTCATTCATCTGCCAAACCATCTGTCCCTCCAGTTGACCATCTATTTATTTATTTACTCTTCAAACATTTATTAGCTACCTCCTATGCTCCAGGCACAAATGCGAGGCAGCTAAGAACTAGACCTGGCTCTCATAAAGGCTATCTTAGGAAAGATGGACAAAAGACAAACAATTTCACAAAAACAATTATGAGGATGAGTGCCTCAAGGAGAAGGATGCTAGGAGTGAGCAGACAGAGCTTCCTAAGAGAGGAAGTTTAGCCAAGTGGTTGAGAGAATGATGGGCTCTAGAATCCAACAAGGAGGCTCTATGACAATCCAACAAGGAGGCTCCAGTCTTGTTCTCCCTCATACCAGCCCTGAGACAGTGGGCTAGTTGTCTCATTGCTCTGTGCCTCAGTTTCCCCAGCTATGCCCTGGGGCTATAGCAATACCTGCCTCCAAGGGTTTGTGGGGATAAAGGGACAGCAGATGGGAAACATTTAGAACAGTGTCGGGAACTAGCAAGGGCTCACTATGGGGTGGGGGGGACACACTTGGCCAGTGCTGTCTGGCGGGACTCTCTAAGAAAAGAGGAAGCTGAGACGTGGAGGTTAGAAGATAGAGGAGAAAGGGAATGGAGGGAGGGGATGGGCAATGGAAATGTAATGAACAGGTGAAGATCTTGAAACAGAAGGAGCATGAACATGGTACTGTGGAAAAAATAAAGAAGGCTAGTGGTGGAAGAGCACGGAACGCCAGATGGGAGTGGTTGAGATGAGGTTGGGAGGTCAAAGAACCAGATCCCGTAGCACGTGTAGGCCAGTTAATTAAGGATTCTGGAATCCATCCTAAGAGCATGCAATCATTTGACGAATCATCCATTCAACTGGAAATACCTAAACAGAAACCTGAACATTCTACTTCTTATCTTTAGAGGAACCTAGGCTAATTGATAAGGAGTCAGCAGACAAACCAGCAGTAAAACATTTTGGACTTCTCTGTAAATGACATCCTTTCACATCTGTCTCTACCTGCATTTTTATTCTCTGTCCCTGGAGGCCATCGTTGCTGTCTTTGAATATCAAAATAGACTCAAAGAATTGCATTTCATTGTCAAATGACTGCATCCAGATCATTATATTATGGCTTTTAAGGACACATGATCAAGTTTTATAATACATCAAGAAGAGTCTTGAAGGAAATAACATTTAATCCTTGTTTAATTCTGTTTTTCTCTGTGTCTTGCTTAGGGCTATAAAAATATGCTGTGTTCCTGACTTATCTTATATTTTTCAAGTTTTTTCTTCTTTTTCATTAGCTTTTAAATTAACTTTGAATAACCCCCAAAACACATTACTGTTTTTCAACAGTCGCTTTTTAAAAAAGACATCAGAAACAAACTGATAAAACGGACAGATCATGGACCTTGGAGACTTTCACTCTTGGGTTTGAATTCTGGTTGTACTGTGTGACCCAGGACAAGTTATTTAATGTCTATGAAATTCAGTTTCCCAAATTGTAAAAATAGTTACAGTAATACTTGTATTTCATTGTTGTGAGGACTGTATTAAGATAATGTTTATGAATACATCTAAGTCTAGTGACTAATAAGAAGGAAGGAAGAAGGAAGGAAAGGGGGGGAAGGAAGGAAGAGAAAGAGAGGAAGGAAGGAAGGAAGGAAAGGAGGGAGGGAGGGAGGGAGGAATTAATTACATGAGTGACAAAAGATGCAGATGGTACCATGAGTGAAGTGATCTGTTTAGGAATCACTCAGAGGTTTCTCATAATGCCATCTTCTGAAATTATGGAGAAAGATATACAGTATTTTAAAAATTAGTTGGTGTTGCAACTTTCTTCAAATGTATAATACTTTGATGGGACAGGTACTATAAACCTATCAACCCTTACTCTTTTGAAGGGCTGAAAACTTTTTCAACTCTTCTGTTGATAAAAAAAATAGTAACTTCAAAAAGTCACCTTTTGGGAGTCATCTAAAACTTTCAGAACGCACGTTTTATGATACCAGCAGCCAAATTTCTTCTTTACACTCACTGTCTTCTGGAACTAAAATCGGATTGTGATGCTGAGTACATAGCACATGATGTCAAGAGAAGTGATTATGCAGAGTACTGAATGAAAGAGGGAAAAATGAACTTAGATGTCACTCATTGGTTCATTCATTCATTCACCAAACATGTATTGGGCATCATCTCCAGTGATACCAGAAAATTCATTTTTAAAAGGTTACTTTGCTCTTGACCAGAGACTGTAATGCTGATTAGATCAGATGATTGTATTAGTAGCCCTGGTAATACAATAAGTTATTCTGAAGTGAAGGTTTAAATGCTGTATTTTCAGGGATTGGCTATTCAGGGGTAATGAGTTAACTTGACTAAGGTTGTTCTTTTGAAATGACGGCACTGACTTCTGGGTTTCCGAGTTTGCTGCTTAAAATTCATCAATGGCACTGGCTGAACTCAAGAAAGTTCGTTTAAGATAAATGAAAGCCACGAGCTCCTCTGTAGCTGCAGAGCATCCACCTCTGCTAAGCTAAGGTGTTAGCTGATAATAGCAATTAGGAGACGAGCAGTCACTTCCACAGGGCCTTGAGGTGGGCTGACCTTATGGAATTTCAACAGTGGTTCTCTCAAGCCAGAAGCAGATTTCCCCAAACTCAGCATGGAGGGGTTGGGACCACCCACATTTCTCCTTTTTGCTTCACCACTAGGACAGCGAGGGATAAATAAAAGTGTTGTATGTTATATGTGGCCCCATAAAACCTTCCACACTCTTGATGATCTGGAACAGGGAAGATGGATGTGTTTGTCTCTTTCTACTTTGTGAATCCTTACTTTACAGGGCCCCGAGGGAGCAGCATTTCACAGGGTGTAATACAGTGGAGAATCATTCTTGATCCTCTCATCTGGGTCGGACACAGATATAGCACCTACATCTTGCACTTGGGGATAAAAATACAAATAAAGCTCAGTCCCTTCTGCCAAGGAGACTGGTGGGGAAAAGAGACAACACAGTACATGATTAAGTGCAATAAGGTATTGTGTGTAGGAGGGTGGAGGAATAAGCACAGGTACCAAATGATCCAAAGGAAGGAGGCATCAATTCCACCTGAGGAGGAAGGCGGGGGTCAGAAAAGACTTTACAAAGAAATGAAATATCTGCTTTTGACTGCTCATCAATTATACTGATTTTATAAAATCTTCGGTCCTATCACTCCAGGCTGGGGAAGAGAAGGCAGTTGCCAAGTGAAGTAAGAATGCCCAGTGCATTTTTAGAACTCTTGCCACAAGTCAACGTGGGTGGCCTTTTAGGTATCCCACCGAGGAAAACTGTTCCCACACTGCCCATCTATGAGCTCAATGCACCTCTGGAGAAGATCCTAGTTACAGAGCTGACCATAGCATACAGAGAACAGGAAGTTAGACACCTAATGTGAGGGACCCTTCCAAAGACCTTTTAGCCTCTAAGTCAGTGTTTATTGATGCTACTTCCCAGTACTGAAGAAGTATTCTTTCTTTCCCCTTAAAAGCCATTATTATTTCCTTTTATCCCTGCAATGGCTGGGCCACCCCTTAATAAACATAATTTTTCTCAAAGCTATCAATATTTCAGATAACATTTGGCTGAAAGGATGGTGAAGGAGCTATAGTTAGAGACAGAGAATAAACAGAACCCTTGAGCATAACTGTTCGAGTAGAATTGAGATGTGTGTGATGTGGCCCATTCCCAGAGCATCAGTCACAACCGGGAGACTAGGCACCACAGTCAGAGTAGGAAGAGCAGGGCTAAAGTCGTGAACACTATTTTAGACTCCAAATGGCATTAGCATAAAGGCAAGTGCACTTATTTTTAAGTTCACTTAGAGGGAATTTAGAAGGCACTATATGAGGAAACAGCAGGATTTTTTTAAATGGTCCATAAATTGAATCTTGGAAGAAAGACTGAGGACAAATATAGATGTCTGAAGCTCCTTTCTAAGATTGTTAGAATTTCTAAAATGTCCTGAATTAAACCATGGGTGCCAATTAAAGTATGCATGTCTGCAATCACTTACATTGGTATTTAATATGTATGACCCTCATCTATTTTTTTCTAACCTTGCCCGTTTGAAGTGTGGGAATATTTGTGCTTCCTATTTAAAATCTTTGCAAGGATTATGTTGTCTATCTTAGGGTTTTTTTAGTGGTCTTGTTGAAAAGAAACGTGTCTGTGCATGTATCTGATATTAATGCTAAAACAGAGTGCTAACAAATGCCTCTGTGATATCCAAATCGATGTAGCAAGACAGAATTGCTTGGTTCAATCATTCTCAGACTATATGCTTCATAGTCTTTTCTTTATTCTTAAGCTCTCTCTTCAAAGTCAACCAAGGAAACGATGAAAAATTATTTCCTAAATCACAAGATAACTTAAAAAATGTCTTTTCTATATACAGCTTCATCCTTTATTCACCATGCAATATTTAATTCTGCCTCTGCTGCCCTGGGATGTCTCTTGACATTTACTGGAAAGCTGCCTGGAGGAAGAGACATAGAAGAAGATTTTAACCTTGATCCACTCACTGACAGTAATGTCATTATCCAGCTTCACTGAAAGGAAATCTTTGTCTCTGTTTTCCTCCTTTATTCATCCTCTAGATTCTCACTTTATTTATTGATTGACTGACTGACTGATTTTTCTATACTCCTCTGTTCTTTCCCTGATCATCAGTTTGAGAGATCTTGCTTTTCTGGGGGGAAAATAAAATCCTGAATATGTTTATTGAGCATCTACTATGTGCTAGGCATTGTGCTAAGGGCTGGGACACAGAAATAGACAAGTCCTAATTCTTCCCTCTTTTCATCCCCACTTCCACCACCATCTAATCCTTCAGTGAGTCCTGTTCAGCTCAACTCCAAAATTTTTCAATTGTATCTGTTTTTCTCCATTTTCTTCTGCTGCCAGGTCAATACAGGCCAACATGGTACCAACCTTCTTCCCTCTACCCATTACTCAGGTCAGACTTGCATGGTGCTCTGATAGCTCTTTCAGCCTTTCCCAGCTCCCTCCCAATTACCTTTCATAGGAGGCTCCCCTAATAAAAATCTTTGCATATTAAAAAAAAACACAGGCCAACAGCACCTTTTGCCTGGAGCACTGCAACAGTTCCTTAACCATTTCCCTATTTTTATTCTTGTCCCCCTCCAGCTCATTTTCTTCACAGAACTCTGAGTGATCTTACTCACATATAAACCAAATTATATCACACTTGTGCTTAATTTTCTTTAATGGCTTGCTATCAGCTTTAAAATAAAACCCAGACACATGGCCCCTGCAGGGTCCTGTAGGGTCTGACCCTTGGCTCTGCTCTAACCTCCGCAAGAGCTTCTTTCCCCAGCTCACCTCACTGCAGCTGCACATCTCTCTGTTCAGCTGTTATTTCACGCCACAGGCAAATCTCTCTTTCTAGAACATTCTTGCCCTTGGGACTCACTCATACAGGTCTCTTTCTTGTCCTTTGACATTAGCTTAAATATCCCTCTTCAGAGACGCCGTCTCAGATGGACCATCTAAAGTTGCTCTTTCCATGTTGTTTTTGTTCATCATCTTCATCATATGAAATCTATTTGGAATGATTATGTTAGTTTGTTTACTTATCATTGGTCTCCACTGCTAGAATATAGGTTTCATGAGGGCAGGGATTCTGACTTACTTGTTTCTATGCCACACCCAGTGCTTAGAAAAGTACTGATTATTTAATAGGTGCCCAGAAAATATTTGTTAAAGGAATAAATATACACATCCTCAGTACCCTCAAGAAACAGCCTTCTACATATCTGAAAGGCCAGAAATGAGCCTAGACGGTTGAAAAGTATGACATAGGAGAACCCAGCAAGGTTCCCTTGCTCAAAAATTTCTTTCTTTTTTAATTTTTAAAAATTAATTAATTTATTTATTTTGCCTGTGTTGGGTCTTCATTGATGTGGGCGGGCTTTCTCTAGTTAGAGTGAGCGAGGGCTACTCTTTGTTGTGGTATGCGGGCTTCTCATTGGGGTGGCTTCCCTTGTTGCGGAGCACAGGCTCTAGGCGCACGGGCTCAGTAGTTGTGGCTCGCAGGCTCTAGAGCACAGCCTCAGTAACTGTGGCACATGGGCTTAGTTGCTCCGTGGCATGTGGGATCTTCCCGGACCAGGGCTCGAACCCGTGTCTCCTGCATTGACAGGTGGATTCTTAACCACTGCACCACCAGGGAAGTCCATAAAATTTCTTACTGAATGAAAAAAAGCATTTAATTTTTAATACACTTCTAGAGAGCTTTAGACTTTTAAAATGGATATTTAAATATAATATCTCATTTTGTGTGTATAACAATCAAAATATTCTGTTGTTTTTCGTTGTTCTACATGATGATGGTTGAGGCAGGTGAATCTGAATTACCAAGGAAGGCTGAGGCTGCACTCCACACCCCAGCAACACCAGAAGCTTCTAGAACTAATACTCATTAAGTTTCCTGATTGTCTAAATGGTTAGAGGAAAAGGTGGGCAGAGAACTCTAGAGATACAGCACTAAATCCAGACTAAAGATATAGAGTATATTGTGAGTCAGCCCATATTCGGTAAAAAACAGTGAGGTGGGCTGGTGCCATTGTAAATACAGTTCAGGCCACATAAAAAAATCAGAGAAAGAGGAACTTCCAGCAGAAGGGAGGATGGTTTCATAAGTGATGAAGATGATGAAGCTGCTCAAAGTGAAGTTCTTTCTTCATCATCTGTGCACTCAGACGATGAGTGTGAGTGATTTATTGGTTAGCCGATCTATTATGACATAAATATGCTATAAAGTCTTCTCTGCAAACTTAGTGGTCAATTCTTTATGTATAATACACTGAGCCTCAGAGACTATGAAGAAATGTTCTCAGGTTCCTAGTAACTGGCAGATCTTGAACTCAGAAAGTCCTTTCAACTCGAAATCTGGTGCTACTATCCACTCTAGACAGAGGATGGGACTTGAATTTCCTCAGATGCATATATTCACCTTGGCAACCCCCTCACGCACTTGGTGATGTAATTTTCATCCAACCTCAGTGGATTAGAAGTGTGTTTAGAGCACCTCAGTAGGATATTTTAATGTCTGTAGATAAAAGGTGCTTTCTGAATGCACTGTTCTGCATTAAACCATGCAGTAGAATAAAGAAGATATGAATACACTGGGCTGGAAATGGGAAAAGAATAATTTTAGGCATTTTCCTCATTCTGTTTAAACAGTCTGAAGATTCTTTTTGGCAGGAGGCCTATGTTTAACCAGTGTTACTGAATATAGAATTATCATGGGTAGGGAGTATGTTTTCCTTAATTGAGTATGTTTTCTTTGAGATAAATGTGGATCTCAGGCTCCTTACTGGTCAAAGCAAAAGTTTCCAAGTTGTCTGAGGTTGTGAAAGCCTAGGAGCCAAGCGCTGGTATTCAGGCAGAGACAAAAAGCACAAAGCCAAAGTGCCTACATAGGTGACAAATTGGACCACTTCCATCCTGTTCATTCACTGCATCCTCCCTCGCCTCCTGGACATCTCTCATCACCCTTCGTTAGCTCGTGTCCAAGGGTATCATCCCCAGGAGGCTTCACTCAGTGCCTCCTCCATCATCGGCTCTCCTTTGTTACCTGCCTCACCATATACTTAGCCACATGGAGGGGTTTGTGTTCGGACAATTTGGCCAGATGTGAAAACTGAGTGATTAGTTGAATTCTCTTTTAGGAGCACTCAATTGTCTTTACTTTAAAGGTATTAGTCCTCAAACCAAAGAGAAATAGGTTGCCCCTTCTCCCCCTGTTACTAGTGACCTAAGAGAGCAAAGAAGACTAGGACGTCCACCTTGGGAGTATCCCTATATATGCACCTAATTCTACATTGCCAGCTCAGCTGCCAGAGACAAAGAAGGGCACAGGGCTTTTGAACACTGAACACCAAGGGTTCAGCTGCCACCTGGGATGAACTTGTCCCTTCATAGATGGTATTGGCACACTGATTACTTTAACACTTGATTCATTGTTCCCTACGGCTGACGTAACAAATTACCGCAAATGGGATGGCTTAAATGACAGAAGTTTATTCTCTCACAACTCAAAAGGCCAGAAGTCCAAAATGCAGGTGTTTGAGGGTTGGTTCCTTCTTGTGGTCTCAGGGGAAGAATCTGTTCCCTGCCTCTTTCTCAGCTTCTGGTAACTGTTGGCATTCTTTGGCTTATGGCAGCTCAACTCCAATCTCTGCCTCCATTGTCACATGGCGTTCTCCCTGTGTGTCTTATCATCATCGACTCTTCTCTGTGTCTGCCCCTCTGTGTCACTTCTTATAAAGTGACACAATCCAATGATTGGATTAGGGCCCACCTTAATCCAGTATGGACTCATTTTAATTATGTACATCTGCATAGACCCTATTTCTAAACAAGGTCCTGGGTGGACACGAATTTGGGGGGACACTATTCCCCTCAAATAGTGGAAATAGTTACAGGAAAAAAATATTTGCCTGTGTTCACCATTCATTTTTCTCAACCACTACTGGATGGCTTGACATTGTAAATACCTGCCTAGTAATTTCAGGACTGCTAACAAAGTATCTTTTCCCCTACATATATCCATCTAAAATTACTAGTCCCACATTTTATCCTTGGACAAAGCTTCTTTAGATGTAAAATTACTCACTGGCTAGGCCACACATTAAGGTGTCATTCCTCACAAATACCTTAGTTTGAATTAATGTAATTAATTTTAAATTTTGCATACAGAGAAATGCAGTCATGTGGGGAATCTATCTGACAACTGGATTCCATAACTGAATGAGGATCAGAGTGCTTGTAGATTATAGACAATTAGTATCTGACTGAAGAACTCAGTCATTCAAGTGGCCCAGAAAAAGAAAATGCTGGTTAATTTGGATACCTAGTGACTTGCTACTCGAAGTGTGGCCCATAGACCCAAAGCAACTGAGCCTGTTAGAAAGGCAGACTGTCCCAGGGATACACTCAAATCTACTGAATAAGGATCTTCATTTTATCTAGATTCCCCAAGAATCCATATGCACATTAGAGTTGAAAAATGCTGGTCCAACAAAGTCTTCATAAAGTTGAACTGGAGGAGGGTATGAAGGGGCCTTAGTTGGGATATGCTGAGAACATAGGCTATTAGATAGCATCCTAAGGCCAGATTAGGTTGCAAAGAGGGAAGAAGGGCACCTGGGAAGTGTTGGATGGAACAGAGAAAGAGAGGGGAATGTGCAACAATAACTACCATGGGTAGGACACAAGTCCAGGTGCTTCACTTTGCTTAGATTTTTCTCTTTTAGTGTTTACAAGAACCCAGTGAGTTGGGTACTATCATTATCATGATCACTCTTTTATAGACAAGAACATGGAGGCGGGGAGGCTTAGGAAGTTACCATCTGACTCCAGAACCCACTTTCTTAACATGACTCCCAAAGAGTCAGTGTAGTGGACAAACCCATTGGCACACTGGTTACTTTAACACTTGATTCATTGTTCATAGCCCTGTTTGAACTTGTATTTCAGCCTACATTATTTTGAAGATATGAATAGTCCTGGCATTGATCCACCTCCTTCATTTTAATCAAGTCAGTCAGTTGCATATGGAACCCACCTCAAGTTCCAGATCCCAGCCCTCATGTGGGGCTCTCAGACCTAGATACATCTACCACCTCCCATCAACACATGAACAGCTGGGACCAATCCTCTTCCCTCTCACAGGTCTCCCATCATGAGCAGGCCTGTGGAGAGGTGACTAATGCTGTGTTTTTCCAATTTTGTCCTCTCCTGGATCGCTGGAATGATTATTCTTGCTCAGTGAACCAGTAATTGTGTGTTACATATAAGCGGTAATATTTTTAGGCAGATGTGGGATCCAACTGCCTGATGTGGTCTTCAAATGACCCCAATACTTTGCACAATTGTTTTCAATTCAATAAGATCCAAATTGCATTTGGGATGAGATGTTTACTTTTTAGATTCTTTTATGTTTCAGCGGAAAAAAAAATCACCATGGATTTTTTTTATTCATTTACACTTAGCTCCTAAAAATATTGCCCTCAGGATGGCTGTTTGTTTGCCATGTCAAGAGCGTTTTATTTGGTTTTCTGTTAGAGAAAATCCACATACAGCCAAATTTAAGCTGACTAGCATGCCCCAAAGATGGTTGCAAATTTCAAAACTCTGTTTCTCCCCAAACACCTTCAAAACGTAAGTAGAGCTCTGGAGAGAGTTATAAAAGGAGATGGAATGGAGAACTGCGTGAGGAGAAGGTGCAGAAAGCAGAAAAATAAAGTGAAACTTAACCTCATGATTTCTACAAAAATATCCATACTTTCTGAGGACTGACTTTTAAGTTGCATCTGAATTATGTTTAATCTTAGTGATTTTTTTTGGTCCCACTATGTTATGTACATATATACTTAACAAGCTTACAGACATTAATAACTGTGCATTGATATGACATCTTAATACTTTATTGGATTCTGACTTCAGGGCTGAAATAGTCCAGCTACTATTATCCTCTTTTACAGATGGGAAAACTGTGCCCCAGAAAGGACATGTGACTTCCCCTTGATTATCCAACAAATGTCTGGCAAAATCAGAACAAGAAGCTAGATGTCCTTAGTTCTCAGGACCTTGTTTTTTTCCCATGACACCCACATGTTGCCAAGCAGGTTGGACAAAGAGGCTGGAGAAACACTTGAACATGTAAGATTTGTCAAGATTATGTTATCACTACAAATATTCAGCATTACCTAACTCATTACTATAATCAACTATAAAACTTCCATAGAAATCTTGATGACTTGCGACAAATAAACCCACTGGGTTCTGTAATCTCTAAAATATCAGCTGAAGTTATTTCACTGACGGCAAGAACTGCAGGTAAATAATCGCCTGTGGCTAGATGACAGCTGTCAAGTTCAAAGAGGGTAGAGCCTGCAGGCAGGAAGGTGATTTTCTCTCCTCCCTAAATTCCAAATCCATATGACTGTGTCTCTCTGTCCTTTGTTTCCTTTCTAAGCAGAGAATCTAGAACATTCTGCTACATGAGCAGAGACTACATCTGGTTATGTTAATACCTTCCTTACAGATTTTCCCCAGTTTATTGTAGATAAGTATTTGGTGTAAGGTTTTATGTTTATCTGGCTGGAAGTTAGGCTGTGTTTACTCTATGCTGTAACTGTGGTGTCAGAGGCTAAAATTTCCTCTCATGTCCTTGTTTCAGTCATCCTGGTTGTCTTTGAGTTTTCTTACAGAGTCCTTAATTAGAGTCAGAGGCTTGCAGTTCTTTTAACTGTAATCTCTTGTTATTATTCAGCAGTATTATGGATGGCTTGGTAAGGTATGGCGGCAGGGGAAGCATTCTAAAGTCCTATGATTAGGTCTCAGTCTTTCATTGACTCTGAGTTGGACGTTTCCCTTCTCCAAGTCAGTTAGGCCCTTGGTGAAACTCCAGTGGGTCGGGCTCTGATAAAATAGTTTTCCTTGAGGGCAGGTCTTCTCAAGGAGAGTGGAGGGCTCTGGGAGTACTTCAAGGTGGCTACTTTTGCCCTCCCCCTGCAGGAAGCAGGAGAAGATTTCCCTCCCCCCACCCCCAGCCAACCTTCATCCTCACAGTGGGAACCTGATGGAGCTTCTGGAGGTAAACTCATAGAACTGTGGTCCTCCCAGAAGGTTTTAATTCTCAAACTTGTCTACACAGAGCCTCTGGTAATTTGTCAATTATAGTTTGGGTTTTCCTTCTCTGGTATTGGTTTCTGAAAAGTCTTCTGATCCTGGTAAGCTGAAATTCTCTGTAACCATCTGTCTGTCCAGTTTCGGGGACAGCAGTTTGCCCCGTGACCTCAGTGCTCTGAAGGATCTAAGAAGAGTTGTTGGCTTCCAGTTTGTTCAGTTTTGTTCTTCTTGTGTAGATGCAACTGAAGACTTCCAAGTTCTTTACATGTCATCCCAGAAACTAGAAGTGCCCCCAATTTACGTACACGATGTTCCTTTTTTTCCAAGCTTCTCCTAAATCTGGACTCTTCCCAAGTGGTAGTTGTGGTCCCAAGTGAGAGGATCAAAAAAGTTAATAGGAATAAAAAGCCCGAATTAAACAAATTGGGTGAATCACAAGGCAGGGCCCACATTTTGAAACTGCCTCTCTCTTCTTGTGGTCTGTTTCCAAACAGTCCTGCTGAGGGAAGCACTGCCATTTCAAACCCACTGTTTAAAATGGGCGACGCTAACACAGAACATTCTATTATGTGTAGATCAACCACTTTTACAGATAGGCCAGTTATTCGGGGCTGCCTCCTGGGAAGGCAATTGAGTTGTTGCATTTTGTAGACATTTGTGTACAAAATGCATTTGCTCCACATTCTTCAGTGTGGCATTCACAGATCAGTGAATCCAGTGAAAAGGAAGAGAGTAATGCACAGAAGTTACAGAAAGAGGACGTTAAGTTTTAGGCAAAGCCGCAGAGAGGAAGCATCATTCAAGTCCTTGAGTTCACCAACAGACACCTGGGCTTCTACAGAAAGAGAAAGAAAAGAAGGGGACAGAAGGGCAGAAAAGAGAAGTTTTTGTCCCCTTCACTCTTGTTTTGGGATCCATGAGAAGGAAAATAAGAAGAGTAGACCTACTTCTCTAAGGTAGCCCTTTTCAAACTTTAATATGCCTCTGAATCACATATGGAATCTTGTTAAAATCTTGTTAACATCTCCAACACGTTCCCAGATGCATTTTAGGAGCAAAGCACTAACATACCTTCCAAAGAGCCATTTCTCAGCTCCTCCTCTATGCTCACTTCTGGAGACAACAAAAACTACCGCCACTTTCCACCTTATCCGTGAATCCAGCATGTATATTCTTAGCTCAGGATGATCCCCTTTTTTGGACAGCTGCTAGCCTCCTCTCCATTTCTAAGTGCTCAGTTTTCTTTCTAAGCCTCATTCAAATCTCTGTCCTTCACCAGGACTCTTTCACCACTCAAGGTCTCTGTAATCAACGGCTCCATTGAGGTCCTGTACCTTTCTTGAGGTCCTACCTAGCTATTTTTTTTTTTTTTTTTGCAAGCATATTTGGTTATTGACCTTTTAAATCTGTTTGTCTCCTCCATTGTAAGTCTCTTGAGTACAGGGTGTATGTTTTGTCACTTTTTGTCACTTTCTCACAGACCCCCAAATAGAGCCCTGCTCATTAGGAAATTGCACAGTGTAGTGAAATCAGCCCAGGGAGACATGGGTTCAAATCCCAGCTCTACCACTCAACAGCTGTAGGAGCCTGGACCAAGTGCTGTTTCTTGAGTCTTGGTGGTGGCAGTGGTGGTGGTGTGTATAGAATATTTATACCTCCCAGCATTGTTGAGAGGAATTAAGAAAATAAAGTTAGCCACATGTCAAGCCAAGGCACAGAGTCAGGGTTTGATAAATTTAAGTCCTCTCACATGCAACCCCTTTTCCCTCTCTTTATATGGATTATGATGGTATGCCCTCTCCCAGACACTTATCCTTTGAAAAATACCATGTCAAATTCACAAACTTGGTAGCTTTTCTTCTACCTCAGTCAAAGAGCCCGTGCATACCCAGGAAGAGAGTCCCCTACTGCATAAAAAAAGGATCCCTAAGCTCAGAGCTCAAAATAGCAAGATTCATGATAGCATTTTCTGATATGATCAGAAATGAAAAAGATGTATTTTAAGCCAATATTATTAAATCACATGAAATCTGTCTTTAACAATTTCCCACATTTTCCCCTGCATTTGCATTTTCAGTGAGAGTTGTTTGACCTGTGTGGTGATTGTCAGTGTGCTGTGAGCGTTTATGTCTGAGGGATGGTCTGTCTTATGTAAGGTGGTAAGAACCATAAATGTATAACCACATTGGGAAAAGTGACTTGCAAAAGCAAAATGCACATGCTGGGGCAGGGTCTTGCCAGTGAGGTATGGGGACATAACACGGTACAGGAAACTTTGTTTGGGGCAGGCTATGCCAGATAGCCAGGCCCACCATGTTGGAAAGGAGATACTAGATCGATCTCTTGGTAGAGCAGAGGTGAAGGGCATATGAGACGACAGGACGAGCCTAGGCATAGCAATCAAGATGCAGATTTGAAAGCCAGCTCCTGGTGTTAGCTATGTGATTTGGGGCAAGTTTCTCAACCTCTTGCACTTAATCTGTACAAATGGGAATAACATTACCCTCTCATAAACTTGTTTGAGCATTAAACAAAACCATGCATCTAAGGCACATAAAGTGCCAAAGAGCCCAGTAAATGTTAGTTCCCATCTAATACCTCAGGGAGGGACGGCACTTGGTAATATTGCTGCAGCAGGCACTTAGGAGGGTCTTGCTGTCCTATGTGCCTCTGCCTTAGTGAATATCAAAGTGGGACAGCACCTGAGACTGGGGGGCTGGGGGTGGGAGAGGACGAACAGTCCACTTTTTGATTCCTTAACGGGTGGTGCCATCACCATCACCACTGTCTTCTCCTCTTCCCTCCTCCTCCTCCCTCCTCCTTTTCCTCCTCCTCTTCCCTCCTCCTTTTCCTCCTCCTCTTCCCTCCTCCTTTTCCTCCTCCTCCTCCTCCCCTTCTCCTTCCCCTTCTTCTCCAAATTTGCTTTAATGGCAGGATAGATCATTCTTAACTGAAACAAATGGCTTATTCGTAGTAAATAATTAATGATTGCCTATAAATTGAACTGAATTCTACCAAACCCTTGGTATCTCTGCAATATAGCAGTTCTTCTTGATCTTTATAAACAGATTCTTATATACTAGGCTTTCTTCAGCGTTTGATGATCTCTTTTGGTTTAATTTAAATTCAACTCTGAGTCCTTGGCTCCTACAGAGCAAAGGAGAGTGTATCCTTGGTTGGTTTTACCTTAAAGAAGAACGTATGGGAATTGTAGAGAATAAATATAACTACCCAACTGCTTTCAATGACAAGGTACATGGAGACTGCATGTAACCACCAAGAGGGGCATGGCAGAAGTTAGGGAAGAATAGGATTTTTCATGTTGTTTCCTTATATTAAATTTAGTGCAGGAGCCAATCATTTAGGTGATAAGAAATATGCAATTAAAAAACCTTTACTGGTTTTTCATCATAAAACAATACACCCTTGCCACAAATTCCCACAATATTCTCCATTAGTATTTCTTTATTGATTTCTCCTGCTGACATAAATTGTCCTTGGGTAAGCCCAGAGAGTTTTGTTTAGATAGCATTTCAGTCAAAACTACATTGTACCTACTATCAAGCAAAGTGTTCTCAGGCTGCAAGTCCCATAGCTGTCGTGCATGGAAGCAACGTTATCGTGGTGGACACTACGCCTTTATTCAGAAGTAATCCACTTTATGGCAGCAAAGTCTCTAAATGAGGCCAAAGGATGAAGAGAGGAGGAGCTGTAACCAGAAGATATCAAAGCTCCAGGCAGGTTAAAGATCCCCTAGCAAAGTCAGACTTTCTTGTGTGTATCTCTCTCAAGGTCTTGGGGATTAGCCTCCAATGTGTTTCTACAAAAGGAAAATGTTAAGGAACAAAATAAAGTGGAGAAGGGTTGGGAATAAAGGGGATTTCATTCAATATTAAGCCCTATGAAAATATCATGTGTGAGTGAATTTGAAAAAGTCCAGTGGACTCTTAGATAAAAAGAAATACACATAGACAGAGGTGTCCAGTAAAATAGAAGCATTAGTACTGCCAAGACAGATGGTGACTGATTAAATGGAAGCAGCCACACATCCACTTGCTTCTCTGAGAATCAGCAGCTGTTGGCTAACAGACACCTTTCTTACACATGCTCTTGCGCAAGTGATAAGAAGTGAAAAGAGCTCTAGGCAGGACTATTTTGGGTTCCAGATGATCTGTGTTGCTATGAGATCTGAGATTAGCGGTTAGGTTGGTGCCGGATGTTGTCCAGCAGCTGATTCTGAAGCCTCGAAAAGTTAAATTCATTTCTCAGAAGTCAGCTGTGCATGTGGGCTGCAGGAGAAGGTGACTGGACTGTTCTGTTTCTTGGGGTTTCCCCAGCCCCAGCTCAGGTGAACAAAAGGGAGTAGTAGCCTCGGTCCTGTAAGGATTTTTTTTAAGTCATCACATTAATATGCTACAGAATCTCTCCCTGTGTTCCTTGAAGTGCCACTAATTCAAGTGTTGCCCAGCACTTGATGCTGATCATTTTGAAATTACACCAAAGTACCATTTTAGCTTCTTACCTAACACTGGGTTAATAGACACTATTTTGAAGAATGATATATCAGAAGTCAGGTAAATTAGTGAACAGTGTCCACAAAAGGGCATGGTTATGTGTGGTCTGAGACTTGACTGTGGCCGTCTGGCAGCTGAGCCATCTGGGCCTTTGTTCATTTGTGAGCGGTAGTTTGCATTCTACAGTTGGAGAGCCTATTTAACTGGCTCTCCTGCTATGTAACCCTGGGCAACTTAAATTGTCTATGTATCAATTTCCTCTTCTATAACATGTGGTTAATAATATAATACCTACCCCATAGTATGTTCCTCACACAGAGTATGTGCTCAATCAATGTTAGCTATTGTATTACTATTACTGTTGCTGATATTATTACAGAAAAGGCCAGTGTACCAGTCTCAAATAAATCATTACCAAAGATTGACTTTAGTAAAGAAGACCAGGAAAAAAATAAAAAATAAAAAATAAATAAATAAAAAAGAAGACCAGGGAGCTTGATGGATTAAGCTCCAAAGTCAAGCTTTCATAGTAATGAAGAGGGTGACTGTAGGAGTAGTGATCACAGAGGAGCTATCAAGAAGAAAGATCATTCTTGATCCAAAGACAAAGTACTTAGAACAAGAATTTCAAAAACCAGAATGTTCCCATTTTCCAGGTTGGTACACTGAGACTTCTGGAGCTGGAATCCACTTACTTATGACACAGAGTCTTAGAATCACAGGTTTGCAAGAAGCCATCAGGGCCACCAAGGGGCCTGCTGGGTCCAGCTTACCTGAAGTGGCATCTGCTATATCTGCCTGCTTATCCCACCCCATCTTTTGCTTCCTTCTTATCCTTCCCCAGACCCACATGACGTGACAACACACAGAGAAACTCTTGCCCACAAAGAAGAAAAGGCCAAAGAAATTTGAATTAATACAGTGGTGTGAGTCTCCATGCCAAGAAAAGATGAGCTGGTGTTTTGTCTTCTTTTTTTCTTTTAACTTTTCAAAAATAGTTAAAAGCGGGGGGGGGGGAAGACCTAAACACCAGCTTAGTAAATATCCCTGGTGTTAGTGGACTTTTCTTGATACTCTGGGCCAAAAGAAATGTACACCAACAGGTGAGTCTTACTCACTCTCCTTATGTGTTGAATAAACTGTATTAACCACTGTTAGGTAGCAGAAGAGCCCCAAGGTTGCAGTAAGTCTTCCTTTTAGATTGAAAACAAAAGATCAAATAGAATATACTAGGAGTTTATAGCTATTAATATAAGAATCTTCTCTTGAAACCAAAAAAGGCTACAACAATGAAGGAGACTTGGCTCAGCAATTACATTTATGTAAATTTTAAAAATTTTAGTAGAAAATAAGATCAATATGTATCAGCTGGGTGAAGTGGTGGCTAAAAAAACTAACGTGATCTTAGGCTACATAAATAGATGTATAGCAGCTAAAAATGAGAAGGTTATAGTTTTGCTGCTGTCTCCCCTAATCAGAGCATATTAGAATCTAGAGTGACCACGATGGAGAAGGAATGTTAAATGAGGTCATGTGAGGAACAGCTGAAGATTCTGGAAGATACTCAGAATAGGGGCAGAGATATCTTTAAATATCCAAGGACAAGGATGTATACCTGTGAGGACAGAGGTGGAACAAGGAACAATATATCAAGTATTAACAACTAACATTTATTGAGAATTTGTTACATATTAGGCACGAGCCAGGAAATACATGAATTAATTTACGAGAAAACTGAGAAATGAATAACTGGCCAAGGTTGATGGGGTCTGGATACAAACTCAAGCAGTCTGATTCCACAGACCACGCTCTTAAGTACTATGTAATCTTGTCAATGCAGCAAAATATATGGTAACTCAATGAAAGAACTCTGTCTGGGATGTTTAAAGATGATATGTTTTACTCAGTTCTCTGTCACTGGAAGAATTGTAGGGAGGCCATATAACTACTTGGAGGCTAAGGCAGAGGGCATCTGATCATCCGCTTTGACTGCATGTGCCAGACTCCTCTGCAGTTAGGTGTGGGCCAGTGGCTGAGCTCTGGCTGATGAAATGTGAGTGAAAGTGGTACATGCCATATTGGGCTGCCCTTTCAACCCCCACGGGATCCTCATACCCTTACCCCAACTGCTGGCTAACAGGAGGAAGACCTTGGTTTTCTGAGAACAGAGCCACAAGATGGAAGGAGCCTGGGTCCCTGAATGACCCAGTCTCCTTCTGATATCTGCATTGGAATAAATCATGAGTGAGAAATAAACTTCATTGTGATGAAGCCAGTGAAATTTTGAGGTTATTTGTTAAAGCAGTGACCCTGTTCTGCCTAATACAGAGTATACTACGGGGAGAATTTAAGTACTTGATGAGAGGTTGGCATACTTTTAAAGTCTACTCAGATTTGACATTCTTTGATTTTTGAATAATAAAGCAAAGGGGATTTTGTGAATATGCCAGTAAAGAAACACACAATCCAATGATTAATACCCTCCAGGACAAAATAAAAATCAGAACTATGAAATAAACAGATTCTTGACTTACAGGTGTCAGGGTAGCTAGGTTCAGGACCAGCAAATTAAAAATCATAAACATATGAACAAGAGTAAATGATAGGTTTGATCTTCCTATGTCACTCTAGGCAGTGAATTTGGAAATTCATTTCTTCATTGAATTGTAACCAATCACACATCAACACCATCATTCCAGGCAATCTGTTAGGGGCTAGAAACAAAGTTACATAAAACCCCAAGCCTTATATTTGAAGAGTTTATAATATAGGATAGTGGTATTCAAAGTTTTGAGGGCATAAAATTTATCTGGAAACTTGTTAAAAATGAGGATTCCTGGACTCACCTCCAGAGATACTAATTCAGAAGGTGTGGGGAGAGGACCACAAATCAGCATGTAACATAACGCCTGTCACAGAGTACATACTCAGTAAATAGCTTTGATAAATGAAACCCCAATTTAATGAACATGCCCAGTGATTCTAATGCAGAAAGTGTATGAACCACTTTCTCAGGAAAGACTGACCATCTAGGGAAAAAAACTTAATTAGGGATCAATTAAATAAGATTCTTTGGCTCTGTAGTTCAAAATGTTCTGGAAAAAAAAATCAATGCCACTTCTTTAAGAAGCTGATATTTGTTTCCTTTTAAAGAAGCTGAATTTAGTATAAAAGTAAATAAGAAAAAGTCTGGAACCAGAAGGGAAACAGAGACATATCCAGGAATTTTAAGCAGAATGAGGTCATAGGAAGCTGTTGTTTTCCTGCACTTTTTTTTTTTTTTAAGCAGGAAAATTCCACCCAAGAAGCAGACCAGTTGATCTTGCACCTGTGCTCCCATATCTGGCACTTATCTGGGTCAAGCTGGGGAGAGCAGCTCCCAGGCCCTGGAAATAGACAACCCACCCCGTCGCTGGGACACACAGCATGTACAGCCGTTCTTATCACCAGACTTCTCACCCAGCATCTGTCTGGAAGCAGATTCCATGCCATTTAGGCAGCATACCAGACTGACGAAATCACACAGGGCCATATGACCAAAAGGCCCTTCCTTTCATACATCTATCACCCCGTCCCAGATCCTGGACACACCTCTCCTGGTGTTCATGTAAAGGTATCTAATGTGTTTTCCCTTCAGAAGGATTTAAGAGAGCAGCCTGTGGATGCAGACGGCCTGAGCTGGACTCTTACCAGTGGTTTCCTAGGTGTGTGCCTTAGCACCAGCTACATAACCTCTCTGTGCCTCAGTTTACTCATCTGTAAGTTGAAGATACTATTCTTGAGCAGATTAAATGAGAAAATAGATGTAAAGCACAATGCCTACATGCAGTAAATGCTAAAGAAAAGGTGAACTGTGGCTAGGTGTCATCTGGCCAGTCCACAACTCTAGGACAATCCTGACTCCAGAGCTGCATGTGCCCTGCTGTAGCTGGTTTGGGGAGGACTCTGTACCACCGCTGCCCACTGTGGGTAGCTGCCCACTGTGCTTTCCACCAAGCTTCCCACACATGAGCACACTGGGCTATTAGTGGCCCTCAGCTTGCCTTATCGTGGGTCTGTGTTGTAGACCTACGTGTTAATTGTGGCCATTATTCACAGAGTAAATAGCTAATGTTAGTTGCCTTGAAAGCATACATAGAAAGCACAATTTTTCAGATACAGACATACACAGAAAGCAAAATTTTTCAGATTCAATTCATAGATTAATTCTTAATGCTCAAGTCATCTCTCTTGATCTCTAAGTCTCACATTGTAAATTTTAATTATCTTTGTTTTATAACATCTATGCAGGCCTATCCTGTGTAATATGGGGAAACTGAGGTACAAATGACATCATTCAAAAAGCACCTGCAAATTTTTTTTTTGCCAAGCACTTACAGATTTTTCTCACGTAACTTTCAAAAACCCATTGAAACATTTTATGTATATTTTGCAGATGAGGAAATTAACATTCAAATGCATTAAGTATTGTGTCCAAGGTCTCACAGCCAGAAAGCAAAGAAATGGAACTTGAATTAAAGCTTCCCTATACCCCAGGTCATCCTCTTCTCATAACACTGGGAAATGAATCATGAACAAATCTCATCTCATATGTTTCTAATGTTTATAGAATACCTGTTTTCTACTAAAATCTTATACTCACTCAGTAAGGTCACCTGAAGCCTGCTGACTACTTGCCCTTTGGCTGTCATCACTGTCTGTGGGACTCTACTCTCCTTTGGGAACGCTTTATTGTCATTAAAATGAACTATTTGACTATCAGTGGAAAAGTCCTACAAATCATGTTCCACAATATGGCTAATGTCAGTATACAACGTCTAACAATTACGTAAAAAGTCTTCATATCAAACATAAGCAATGATCAAATTAACTAGGAAAGGGATTTTTATAACTTAAAGTTATTTCTTCATTTCACATGGCTCCTTCTTAGAGGTGAAATTTATATTGCTTATCCTGTAGCTTCTCTAGGTAGTATTTGGGATCTATCTCCTGACTAATGTCTATTGCCATCCAACTTGTCAACATTAGTTGAAATATAACTGTCTTCATTTTTCTTGTATGAACTGTGAACAGATTTTCAGTCTAAATTCAATTTCTCAGTTATTTTTTATTCTTTGGTGGGAGATAATAATATTCTTTAACACTTTGCTTTCCCCAAATGAATAACTTGTGATTGTTAACTCCGTTTTTCTCCCTCAGCCTATCAAAGGAGTTACAGGTGAAAATTAGCATGGCTGGGTAAGCACAGGAAGGAAATATGTTTGACTGGGAAAGTGGGAAAAAATTCAATGTGATTCAAAATACTGTATATTTATTGAACATTGGTCATGTACCCTGTTGGAAATGTAAAAGTAAAATACATTCTCTTTCTAGGTCTCAAACATTTAGGATCTAGTTGAGGGAACAGGACTTAGACGTAAAATACAATTGGACAACACTACGAGTTAGAATATCCATGAGCCAACGTCTTTGGCATAGACATTTGGTAATATAAGTCAGGAAAAGGAGAAATTACTGCCGGTTGGAGTGGCTGGGAAGATGAGACGGGGGATTGACACATGACTGGAGAAAGGGTGAGATTCAGAGAGATGAACCAAACAAAAAAATGTGGGGGAGAGAGGGGAGGGGAGAGGGGAGAAAGAACAAGAAAGAAAAGAAATGAGAAAAAACAGGTTGGCAGGAGGAATGAGTTAGGAGAGAGGCAGGTAAGCAGTGGATTTTGCTCTACAGAAGGCGATATAAGGAGAGGCGGCAATTCCTAACAGGCCATGTTGAACAAAATGTACTTTCACCCTCATTGGTATGTCCAGAAATTCAAGTTTGGAAGTTCAGGCTTATAGGACAGTAAATTTATGTTTGGGAGAAAAAATGGCCACTAAATATTTACTTCAGTTTTTTAAAAAATAAATTTATTCCACACTATGAAATATTTCTCAAAACCCTGGTTTCAAAATGCTTGCTCCACTTCTCCAACCCACATAAAGGAACATGTTTTTCTGCCCAAACTCTCTGACCTTACATTTACCAGTCTCTCCACTGCGTCTGCTCTTGAGCTCTCTTTAGCACCATGTGTTTCTTGTCTTTAAATAAACTTCCTAGATGATATTCTTACAAAGATACTCATGCAATTCAGTGTCTACTTCTTCATAAACGTTACCAGGAATGGCATTTTTAGGAGGAGATCGTGAATCAAAAATGATCCCTCCCTCTCTCTCTCTCCCCTACTGTGTTCTGATTGTGGCCACTCTAACTATATAAAATGTGTGAAGACCATGAACAAAAACATTTTGTTTCCTTAATGGTCACTAAAGTTTACGAGGTACTTGTATTAGTACAGAGGGGTTTAACTTGCTTACTTCATACATTCCAGTTTTGTATGAGTTCTATTATGGGAAATGAGTGTATCTGCTCTGGCTAAAAATGAGAACAAGGTACTGCCTAATTCTGGGAAGTCACTAGAGAGGAATAATACCATTAACGGTGATAACAAACCTTTAATTATTAGATGTGTATTTCAATTTGAGGGCATACAAATTATCTAAGAACTTGTTAAAAATAAGGTTTCCTGGGCCTACCTCCAGAGACACTAATTCAGAAGGTGTGAGCCACACAATATGTACCTTTGCATGTGCCATCTAGACTTCAAGATGTCAATGTGATGTAAGGGAATTATAGCTGTACTGACCCCATATGATTGTTGGGTGATTTAAATGAGATTTTACATGTTAAAAAAATAAAAACTTTACATGTTTCATACAGAAATCAATAAACTTTAGTTATTAGGATCCTCACTATTCAAATATTTGAATAAAAATGTGCTCAGCTAAGAAACACCAACAACAGTAGACTATTCTGACAAATCAAAACCTTATGGCTAGTCCTTTCACTCCCCCATACGTACCCATTACCAAGAGTTTATGTAATGTCTAATGTTCCTAAACTAATGTCTTATACTAATTTTCTACTTTTGGATGACCTCTATTCAGTAGTAATTGTGTTTCTAAATATTGGGTGCATTTTTAACCGACTGAGTTTTGTACCACTTTTTGTCAACTCTTGTGTTAACTATAATTCAGCTTAAAACAAAACAATGCATTTTCTCTCCACTGTTAATCTTGTTAATGAAAGCTGATTTTATGAACAAAATCCTAATTTATGAATGTTTTCATTGTTTTCCTTGCTAAGGAAATTAGTACTTTACTATCTTGTAGCAAAAAATTAGCATGGGATGAAATTTTATTACAAATATTTTCAGGTACTAGAATGTATTAGGTTACACCCAGATGGGTTTTTTTTAGTGAATTATTTAATCTGGTTTAAAATTTTTAAAAATATTCTCCAGTTATAAAGTTTATAAAGATTTTATGATATTGCCACAGATTCATGTAAACATATAGGATTATAACCGTGGTTTAATATCTTTCTGTAAACTACAGTTTAAACAAAGACTTGCCAGGACAAAGGCAAGCACATGTTTTATAAGTGCCGTGTATCTTGGAATATTCTAGGCTTCTTGTGAGAAAATCACTAACTGCTTATCTCCTAGGACCCAGGACCTGATGTTTCTGAAGTCACAACACACTTCACACTTATCTCCACACAGAAGTAGGTGGCCACTGTTGGATTCTAATGAGAATGACACCTCTGAAATCTCTCAGCTTCACAACCCCTATTAGAGCCCTCAGAGAATCTGCTCACATAGCAACAGACAATATCTTTTAAAAGGTGATATTCCTAGAATGAATCAGTTTCTAAAATTAAAAAGGAAAACAATTATGGGGAGTGGGGAAGGGTGAGGTATGTTCTCCCAGAAGGAAAGGCTAATGCTATACAAAAACAAAAGACAGTATAACCTACAAGGATGGTCTAGAAACTCAGAGAAATACAGGAAGAAATAAAAGATTTGAGTTTGAATCACATTATTTGACACAGGTCATATAACAATGACGTTCATGCAGAATTCACAGAAAAATCATTTGTGAGAAAGATGATGGTATTCTCAGTATATGGGGTATGAAGTAGGGGCACACCGGGACTGAGGGGATTCTGGGGATGTGGGTCGCTTAGTGTTAAAACCAGGAAAGTCCCAGGCAAACCTGGATGAGTTGGTGTCCCCATGTGCACCTCCCTACCTAGATGGCTGATAAAAGCTTTCCCGAGCTCTCCACCAAGTTACTCCACTGATCGCTGCAACTTCCCTGCTCAGGCTGGCCCAAAGCTAAATTGCAGCAAGAGTAGATGCTTCGGTGGTGTTTCTTCAGTTCCCTTCTTTGGCATTTGTTCCTCCTTCTCGGAACCCCTGGTTGTTGAGAGACCTGATGTTTTTTTCCTTCCTTAGAGCTGTTCAAGGTGACCTTTCTTTTAGCTCTTTCCCAAGCAACTCCTATTAGTCAAACAGTCCTGGGTCATAGCTGCTCATGGGCTTGTTTCCTGCCATGTGAAGCAGATCAGCTGCTCTGTCTAATGTGAGGGTAGGTAAGAAGCATCTCTCCTACGTAATAAAATACTACGAAGAAAAAGGTACCTTTGAGGTAATCCTCGAGAAGAAAGCATTTTAGTAGTATGACAGAGGTCAGGGGAGGAGAGAATATTCTGTAAGGCAGAACTTTCCCCACACCCAGAACAACTGTCTACCTGTTACCTGCATACCTTACGGCACGGCACTGACAGTGGTACACAGTGGATGGATACACAGATAAATGCCAAGCTTCATAATGGTTAGATTCATAAAAAACGCATTGCATCCAACTTTTGGGAGAGTCTCAAGCTTCCTTCATTCCAAATATGAGTTCATTATGAATGGATCTCAAAAGTTATTATGGCAAGAAAGTCCATGTCTATGAATATTTCAATGTCTCCCATGAAATATGTTCCCATCATTACCCACACTACTGTATGTACAGGATTCTGCACAAACTAGGCACTCAATAATTATTGATTGGCCAATGAAGGGTAACTATCTAATGCATCATGATCATTTATGCCAGGGGCCCACAGGAATCAGCCTGATCCCAGAGCCACCTTTTTCTTCCCCCCCTTTGAGAAAGGAACAGACAGTGGCTTATCTTGGGTTCCTTGTGGAAGTAGGGAATATGAAAAGAAATATGAAGGTAGCATAAATGTGGGGTCACAGGACAGGAAAGAATGAGAGAATAAAGAAAGAAAACATAAGATCAGAAGCAAGCAAATCAAACCTATTAAAAACTGAGAATTCTTTTTAATACTCAAAGGCACATTGATTTAAAGAAAGAGATTTTAAACAGCAAGGCTTCTTTGTTCTTGGCAGCAAAAAATTTACTGCCGTGGTCAAACGGAGATGAACAGTAGAATCAAAACTAAAGTATCTGAAATTTAAAACAAGCCAATTTACGTTTCATTTAAGAGAAGCAAACAGATGAGCCAGATAATAATTTCAAAATCTAGTTTATGAAGAGAAAAACAATTCTTGAACCCAAAGTCAAATGAGTTGGAAATAAAAAGCAAAGCAATAAAAAGGAACAAACATGTACAAAAGCTACAACCACCTCCCTCAGCCTGTGCAATTCTGCAACTTTTCTTTCTCTCCAGCTTCATCTCACATCCAGGGCAGAGGAAGACTGGACACCTAGGGATTGTCACTCCCCAGTTGGCACTAAATTCATAAGTCCCCAACTCCAGGAGAAGGTAGGAATCTTAGTAAAGGCCAAAGTTCTCCTTGGGTCTCCAACATGGACTTTAAAACAAAACCAAAATGTTTGCTTGAGAATATCTTCATATCAATTAGCTTGAATCATGTGGAACTGTAGTTTTTATAGGTAAAAGATGAGTACATATTGGCAATTTCAAGGGACTGAACCTAATACATTATGATTTTGACTACAGACATATTAAGATCTTAAACATATGCAGCTAAATATAAAATAAGGTATATTCCTACTTCTATACTTAAACCAAAGATAGTTTCCTTTGGTCACTATTCTTCTGACACAAGGCGTGGACTCAAGTCAGGAGCCAAAAGGCCCAGGTCTGGGCTGTGTCTCCACCTCGCACTTGTTCAGCTGTCTTGGTCAGTCATCCTGTTCTGAGCTGTCATGTGAAACATCTCCTGTGACTCTGCTTTCTCTTGTTGAATGGTTTTCATTCTTGGAGCTTCGTGGGCTTTACCCGTATACTTTGTACCCTGGTTCTAGTTTCCAAATTAGTATTATAGTTATTATTATGGCTGCTTTCCCACATAGCACATTTTTCTCCTACTCTTACCTGCACATTTCACTTTTTCTCCTGTGCTGCCATCATCCTGGAAACACTGCCTGAGAGCATCATCTCTTTCTGCATGGTTCCTTTGCCTGCTCTGATGTACACAGAGATGGCTCTTTGTGTTCCCCCTGAAATCTCATTGTATGGGGGGCAAACTTGTTAGCAAGGCCACTGAGAAGAGAATTCCCTCCTAAGAAAAACCCACTACCTCTCTCATTTCCTAGTTCCCAGAAACAAGATCCAAGAACTCATTGCCTCATCACTTTTTTTTCTCCTAGGTTTTTAAAAAATAAATTTTATTTTTGTACAATTTTTAAAGGTTACTTTCCATTTACAGTTACTACAAAATATTGGCTATATTGCCTATGTTGTACAATACATCCTTCAGCTTATCTTGCACCCAATAGTTTGTACCTCGCACCTCCCCACCCCTATGTTGCCCCCCCAGTGGTAACCACTAGCTTGTTCTCTATAACCATGAGTCTGCTTCTTTTATGTTATATTCACTAGTTTGTTGTATTTTTTAGATACCACATATAAGCGATACCATATAGTATTTATCTTTCTCCGTCTGACTTATTTCACTAGGCATAATGCCCTCCAAGTCCATCCATGTTGCTATTGCCTCAACACTTTTAACTGAAGTTCAAGTTCAGGCTGAGCTGAGGTGATCAAAATCAAATTCTGAGTGCTGATTAAAACCTTTAGGTAGGGCTTCCCTGGTGGTGCAGTGGTTGAGAGTCTGCCTGCCGATGCAGGAGACACGGGTTCGTGCCCCGGCCCGGGAAGATCCCACATGCCATGGCGCGGCTGGGCCCGTGAGCCATGGCCACTGAGCCTGCACGTCCGGAGCCTGTGCTCCACAACGGGAGAGGCCACAGCAGTGAGGGGCCCGCGTACCGCAAAAAAAACAAACAAAAAAAACAAACAAAAAAAACCTTTAGGTAGCTATAGCATCAAGCAGACAGACCATCTACAAGTCTTCACTGCCAATTACATAAAGAATTAAGGAGTTACTAATCGGCTACTGTATATGTTATATATTCATACTGACCCTAGTTCAAAATTCAGGGTTTTGATTAAATATCAAAATGTGAAGATGGGGGAGGCATGTGAATGGGGAAAATTTTCCTGCTGATGGGGGGTAGGTTATTATTTGGGAGAATAATAATAATAACCATCAGTTTATGAATGTCAAGGGCTCAAGAGTACTTTATAACAAAGCGCTCTCAAGATCCCTCAAAAGTTGTGAAAATTTTTTCCAGTACCCATTTCTTTATGACACATGACATTTAATGCATAAAACTGGAATGAGCGGGATTATTTAAGTACTTTTGGACACTGAACTTCATTTGTTCTAGGCAGTAAGGCTCGAAGTTCAAGGCCATGGGAAGCTCTGGTCTAGGCAATATCACATAGAGAGAATCTGTCTGTAGAGAATCTGAAAGCAAAAATAACCCGGTCTATTATCATTGCCATGCATCACAATTCCAAACAATGTCAGTGGTGAAATACTCCTCCCTGAAAAAAATCTTTTCTTGGTCTATATTTTAAGTAATTGTTGTGATTACCACTGAGTTGTATAATAGATGGATAAGCTTCAAATTAGCACATTTTCATAATTTATCCTTTAATAAACATTGAATCTAACATAAAAATTATTGTGGAAAACATCCAGGTATACAGTCTGCCCCCAACTCACATGGACTCAGTTAAATCTTTCGGGCAATTTCATAACCTAATCTGTGTGGTACTGTGGTACCAAGTATTCCTGCTACCATATTAACAAATTAAAGAATAAAAACCATACGATCATCCCAATAGGTGCAGAAAAAGCTTTTGACAAAATTCAACACCTGTTTATGACAAAAACTCTCCAGAAAGTGGGCATACAGGGAACCTACCTTAACATAATAAAGGACATATATGACAAACCCACAGCAAACATCATTCTCAATGGTGAAAAACTGAAAGCATTTCCTCTAAGATCAGGAGCAAGACAAGCATGTCCACTCTCACCACTATTATTCAACATAGTTTTAGGAGTCCTAGCCACGGCAATCAGAGAAGAAAAAGAAATAAGAGGAATACCAATTGGAAAAGAAGATGTAAAACTGTCACTGTTTGCAGATGACATGATACTAAACATCGAAAATCCTAAAGATGCTACCAGAAAACTACTAGAGCTAAACAATGAATTTGGTAAAGTCGCAGGATACAAAATTGATGCACAGAGATCTCTTGCATTCCTATACACTAACAATGAAAGATGAGAAAAAGAAATTAAGGAAACAATCCAATTTACCATCGTAACAAAAAGAATAAAATACCTAGGAATAAACCTACCTAAGGAGGCCTGTACTCAGAAAACTGTAAAACACTGATGAAAGAAATCAAAGAGGACACAAACAAATGGAGAGATGTACCATGTTCTTGGAAGAATAAATATTGTGAAAATGACTCTACTACCCAAAGCAATCTACAGATTTAATGCAATCCCTATCAAATTACCAGTGGCATTCTTCACAGAATTAGAACAAAAATATTTTACGATTTGTATGGAAACACAAAAGACCCCGAATGGCCAAAGCAATCTTTTTTAAAAAAATTTGTTTTAATTTTATTTATTCTAGGCTGTGTTGGTTCTTGGTTGCTGCATGTGGGCTTTCTCTAGTTGCGGCGAGCAGGGTCTACTCTTTGTTGCTGTGAGTGGGCTTCTCATTGTGGTGGCTTCTGTTGTTGCAGAGCACAGGCTCTAGGCATGTGGGCTTCAGTAGTTGTGGCTTGCGGGCTCTAGAGTGCAGGCTCAGTAGTTGTGGCGCACAGGCTTAGTTGCTCCATGGCATGTGGGATCTTCCTGGACCAAGGCTCAAACCTGTGTCCCCTGCATTGGCAGGCTGATTCTTAATCACTGAGCCACCAGGGAAGTTCCCCAAAGCAATCTCAAGAGAGAAAAACAGAGCTGGAGGAATCAGGCTCCCTGACTTCAGACTATACTACAAAGCTACAGTAATCAAGACAGTATGGGACTGGCACAAAAACAGAAATATAGATCAGTGATACAGGATAGAAAGCCCAGAAGTAAATCCATGCACCTATGGTCACCTAATCTATTACAAAGGAGGCAAGAATATACAATGGAGAAAAGACAGTCTCTTCAATAAGTGGTGCTGGGAAAACTGGATAACTACATGTAAAAGAATGAAATTAGAACACTACCTAAAACCATACACAAAAATAAACTCAAAATGGATTAAAGACCTAAATGTAAGACTGGACACTATAAAACTCTTAGAGGAAAACAAAGGAAAAACACTCTTTGACGTAAATCACAGCAAGATATTTTTTGACCCATCTCCTAGAGTAATGAAAATAAAAACAAAAATAAACAAATGGGACCTAATTAAATTTAAAAGCTTTTGCACAGCAAAGGAAACCATAAACAAGACAAAAAGACAACCCTCATATGGGAGAAAATATTTGCGAATGAAGCAACTGACAAAGGCTTAATCTCCAAAATATACAAACAGCTCATTCAGTTCAATATCAAAAAAACAAACAACCCAATCAAAAAATGGGCAGAAGACCTAAATAGACATTTTTCCAAAGAAGATATACACATGGCCAAGAGGCACATGAAAAGATGCTCAACATCACTAGTTATTAGAGAAATGTAAATCAAAACTACAATGAAGGGCTTCCCTGGTGGCACAGTGGTTGAGAGCCCACCTGCCGATGCAGGCGACACTGGTTCGTGCCTCGGTCCGGGAGGATCCCACATGCCGTGGAGCGACTGGGCCCGTGAACCATGGCCACTGAGCCTGCACGTCCGGAGCCTGTGCTCTGCAACTGGAGAGGCCACAACAGTGAGAGGCCTGTGTACCGCAAAAAACAAACAAACAAACAAACTACAATGAAGTATCACCTCACACCAGTCAGAATGGCCATCATCAAAATAATCTACAAACAATAAATGCTGGAGAGGGTGTGGAGAAAAGGGAACCCTCTTGCACTGTTGGTGGGAATGTAAACTGATATAGCCACTATGGAGAACAGAATGGAGATTCCTTAAAAAACTAAAAATAGAAGTACCATGTGACCCAGCAATCCCAATACTGGGCATATACCCTGAGAAAACCATAATTCCAAAAGACACGTGAACCACAATGTTCACTGCAGCACTATTTACAATAGCCAGGTCATGGAAGCAACCTAAATGTCCAGCGACAGACAAATGGATAAAGAAGATGTGGTACATATATACAATGGAATATTACTCAGCCATAAAAAGGAACGAAATTGGGTCATTTGTGGAGACGTGGATGGACCTAGAGACTGCCATACAGAGTGAACTAAGTGAACTAAGTCAGAAAGAGAAAAACCAATATCGTATATTAACGCATATATGTGGAATCTAGAAAAATGGTACAGATGAACCTATTTGCAGGGCAGGAATAGAGACACAGACGTACAGAACATACATGTGGACACAGGGAGGGAAGGGGAGGGTGGGACAAACTGGGAGATTAGGATTGACATATATACACATACATATATCAGTAAAACAGATAACTAACTGATGGGAACCTGCTGTATAGCGCAGAGAGTTCAGCTCCGTGCTCTGTGATGACATAGATGAGTGGGATGGCGGGGGTGAGAGTTAGGTCCAAGAGGGAGGGGATATATGTATACATATAGCTTACTTACTTCATTGTACAGCAGAAACTAACACAACATTGTAAAGCAACTATACTCCAATTAAAGAAAAAATCAATGAGAATAATAAAGTAACTGTAAAGACAAAGACAGGGAACTAGAGTTGCTTCAGTTGTATCACTCTGTGGGATGGCTTGGAATTTTTATTTGTGTTTAAAATTTCAAACGGTGAAGCAACTTGAAGTGCAAGTTGTAATATTTTCATTTTTCAAGAACAAATTTTTAATACATGAAATATTTTTCCAAGCTTCAATAGTATCATTAAAAGTATCATTCTTTTTAAAATTGGCGTTCGCAACTAAAGAACAAATCAAGAAAAGAATAACGTTTACTGATTATTACAGGATTATTACTGAAAATAAATCTGTGGAATAGAGGAGCAGGGTGTAGAAAATGCTTCTGTCTGGGTGTCAAACACACTAGCATGCCACTGCCTCCAGGGAACGCTTAGGATGGAACTAGGAGCTCACTCTCATTGTCACCTTCATAGGAGGCTCTGTGACAGACAGCAGAGCTCAGGCCTCAAGAGACCTGGAAGAAGATTTCTATTTGGAGCCCAGAGAACCAGCCTCCACTGACAGTTCAAGGGGAACTCCCTTCTTTTTTTTTTTTTTATTAGCACAGCCTTCAGAAGCCACAGTGGAAAGACTTTGAAGCAGATCTCTGATTTTAAAAAATATTACCTCTATCTTTGAAAGTTATAAGCTCCCAGACATTTTTCTTCCAGTTTTATTGAGATATAATTGGCATACAGCACTGTATAAGTTTAAGGTGTACAGCATAGTGATTTCACTTACATACATCATGAAATGATTAGCAAAATAAGTTTAGTAAACATCCGTCATCTCATATAGATACATAATTAAAGAAATACGAAAAATGCTTTCCTTGTGATGAGAACTCTTAGGATTTACTCTCTAACAATTTTCAAGTATAACAGACAGCAGTGCTAATTATATTAATCATGTTGTGCATTACTTCCCTAGAACTTACTTACAACTGAAAGTCTGTACATTTCGACCACCTTCATCCGATTCCCTCTCCCCTGACCTCCTTCCTCTGGTAACTGCCAATCTAATCTATTTTCCTATGATTTTATTTGCTTGTTTTTGAAGTATAATTGACTTACATCACTACATTAGTTCCTGTTACACGACATAGTGATTTGATATTTCTATACATTTCAAAATGATCACCATGATAAGTGTAGTTACCATACTTCACCAAAGATATTACACAACTATTGAATGTATCGCCCACATTATAAACTTCACACCTGTGACTCATTTATTTTGCAAGTGGAAGCGCATACCTCTGCATCTCCCTCACCTATTTCTCCCCTCCCCGCAACACCCTCCCCTCTGGAAACCACCTGTTCGTTCTCTGTATTGATGACTCTGTTTCTGTTTAGTTATATTCGTATGTTTTGCTTTTTAGATTCCACATGTATGTGAAATCATACAGCATTTTTCTTTCTCTGTCTGATTTGTTTTACTTAGCATAGCACGCCCTAGGTCCATTCATGTTGCTGCCAATGGCAAGATTTCATTTCTTTTTATTAAACCCCCAGATTTTAAATGATGCAAAGGAAAATGAGGCAGGCTATTCTCATCTGCACATCTGAAAGACAAAGAGGCAGCCAAGCACCGTGAGCGGAGCAAAGGTTCTAGCTTCTGGTCGCCTGCTCCGTATGGCAGGCCCACTGCTGCCTGGCAGTGCAAAGGGCAGTATTCAACTGCTCTAGGACTGTTCCTCGTCCCTAAATCATTCTTACCTCACAGGAATGCTGGGAAAATGCAATGAGACAATGTGAATATAAAACAGGGTCTGGCTCATAATAGCACCATGATGTAGCCAGCTGTATACACAGCAAAAAAGAGAGAAACCATCTAGAATGATCTCTTTTTCTAAAAGGATGATTGAAGGCAGAAGGTAGATGTGAAAAACCCAGTCAGGAAAGAACCAGGAGGAATGATTCAGAAAAGGGGTGCCCATAGGTCCTGATCTGCCTGGGACAGTCCTCATTGAGGCTGGCTAGCCCTTCATCATGATGAATATTCCTTTTACTCTCAGAAGTGTCCCAGTTTGGATAACACTAGAACTGCTGTGAGGGTTAAGTAGTAGAACTTTCCTCCATTTCATCAAGGAAGAAAATAGCTCAGAAAACATGAAATGCTTTATTGATGATCACATGTAGTAAGTAGCAGAAGCTCCAGGCTTGTCCTGAAATCTTTTTACTGCTTGGGATGAGAAGAAACCTAATAATTCTAATTGCTCTTATCTTGCTGCAGCCAAGACTAGATCATGTGTACATCTGTAGATTCTCTCTCGCTACAGTTGAGTCCTGGATATCTGTAACCGTAGAGCCACCATGCAAAACAGAAGAGGCCAGAGGGCAAGTAGCCCCTACCCTAGGACCAGGATTCAGCTGGCGTTTTTGTTGCCTGCTATGATTATCTCAAAATATGCAGCCATGTGAGTCCCAAGTCATTGGCTACCTAGATCTTTTTGTTTCATTCTGCTCTGACAGGTTTCTTGCCTACCAGTCCTATGGTCTTCCCTTAGTGTCTTATCAGGAGTCCTTCAGCCGTAAGTGACATAAACCCAGATCAAACTGCAAAAAATTATGAGCTCAGAAAATCGATAAGTCCATGAGTAAAACCGGCCTAAGAACTAGCTGGATCCAAGAACCAGGTGATGTTATAGAACGTGGTCCCAATGTAGTTAGAGGGAAGAGTACTGAATGCAGGGTCAGGAATCCAAGGAAACAAGAGCAGCTGATTCAATGAGGGCTCGAGAAAGGAGGCCTGGGTGAAGATAAAGTTTGGGACTCTTACTTGTTTTTACAAATCACTAGTTTTTAAGGTGGGTGTTTATAAATACAAGCCAGAGAATATTTTTATCATTAATTCTGAAGTCAAACTAAGTTTATTTGTATTGAATAGCAAGACATTTGTCAAAACGCCCTATTCCTGAAAACCATGAAGAAAAACCTCATCTCCTCTCAGAGAATGGATTATTAGCAAATGCTTGGGAAAGCGAAAATATCAAATGTTGCATCAAAGCTCATTGGAATTTTAACAGTACTTGTAAAATGAAAAAGAATTCACAAATATTTGGTTAAACTGTATTTCTTTTTCCAGATGTGGAAAATAAAACAAACACTAAAAAGAATAAAAGGGCCAACTCTTTGCAAAGCAACTATTAACTTACACTCTGAATGGAGTTTTAAAAGAACAACAGTTAGAGGGCGGGGCTGGTAGTGGCAGAGAGTTAAAAATGCAATGCATTCGCATTCAAATCTTAAAAACATGCAGAAAGGCCTCTCCCACACCTCACCTTGTTAAGTGTCCCATCGCCCTTTTGCACAGATTCTGTGACCTCCTCAGAGAAGGTCTTCAAATGTCACTGTATCTGAGAAGCTTTCACCGATTACCCGGGTCTCTCACTTCACCCAGTTTTATTTTTTTCTTCACTGAATTTACGACTTCCTGATGTTATATTACATGTTCTTTTTAGTTTATCAATTAGTGTTTCCCTCAGTGGAGGAGAATCTCTAAAAGCCACTTGTCTGTTCTGTTTACCCCTATATTCCTGGGGCCTCAACCGAGCTGGGCACGGAGCAGGTGTCAACAGCCATCTGCTGAAAGGATTAAATGTAGAAAGGACATCTGGAAACAGTACTGATAACCAATTAAAAACAGTAACATCTGTAATCACTTTTATTACTTAAGTTTATCTTTAAAAAATAGAGTCTGGCTGAAATTTCTAGCAGCTTCTCAACCTACAAAACTCCGATTTCATGCAGCTGAATATGACTCTGAACACAAGAGTATTTTGGTGAAGAAAACAGCTGTTGGTGTCTGTTTTCCCCAATGGTTATCTTATTGTTGGCCCATTCTTTACATACTTTAAAAGAAAAACAAAAAACAAAAAATCCAAACCTTCCAGCTTTTAGGCACCATGTGAAAACTTAATTTCATTTTGATTAAACAGCAAATTATATTTTGGGAGAAACCTTTTCAACCGTTCAGCAGCTAGGTCAATCATTATCTGTTGCTTTGTAAGCTCATATAAATAGTAACTAATTAGAATTTTAAGTCCTTTTTCCATTCACTTTAGTATTCCTTAGCAGATACCATATAATATAAGGGAATGTAGTAGAAAGATTAAGAAATCAGACTTTTGGGGTTATAATTCTGGATCCACTGTTTAATAACTGTGTGAGTTTGGGCAAGTTACTTATCCTCTGAAATCCTGTTTCCTCACCTGAAAAATGAGGAAAATAACAAAAGTTGTAGCACCAAATTGGGGGCAAATGAAAGAATATTAAACTAGCAAACAACAACAACAAAAATACCTTTTAAGAATCTTTTAACATAGGGCTTGACATTAAGTACTTGCTAAACATTTTTTATTAATATTATTTCTTTAATTATTCTAGGTTTTCCCCCCAAGAGTTTAACATTTCAACGTTTTTGTTGAAGTAAATCCAACACAATTCTCCTGCTTAAAACAAGCCCCTGTACTTAAAACAGAAACTTGCACCAATTAGGTTACATGAAAACCAAATTTACATGAGATACTGTAAAGTAAAATAAAACAATGTTCACCACAAGAAGACGAAACTCATTTCAAAATCTCGGCGGGGGTGTGTGTGTGCGCATGGGTGATACTCTTTGGTTGTCTATATAAACCAACTGCTATGATTAATAAGACTAAGTTTTCTAAAGAAAATGAGATAATAACAAAAAGCCTCTTTGTGCTTAACTTTCGTCAGGGGCAAAAGAGAAAGAGACAAAACAGCATGAAATGATGAGACCGAGTGATGAAAATTCATTCACAATGATTACTTTCAAGAGCAATTTCTCTCTGGTAATTCAGCAGCCTGTTACTATGGCTCTCTGGGGTGATAGCTAATGTAAATGAAGCTATTAAAAGTGGATTATCATGGTAAGAATATACGCAACCAATAATGCAATAGAAATCCTTCCAAAGCATTTGGGGAAAATTCAAGAGAAGAAATGTCCTTTTTTTTTTTTTTTTTTTAAAGTTAATGGCCTATAACACCCTTCTTCCTTGACTAATAACCAGCAGGCACTTAAAAATATCCATTCAGGAAAAAGAAAAACAAACTTGTTTGGATGAAATAGGAACCCACCTGGGTTGTCAGTATCTGTGTTTGGTCCCAGGACTCAGATTCTGAGCCAGATTCTTTGAGAGATTATGGGAAACGTCTCAAATGATTTTTGCCAACTACTCTTTACTTAGAAAAGGTAATGCTTCATGGATGGGTGTCAAGGAATCTAAAATTTATTAATTTCAAAAACCTTTCTTGCAGATGTGGATGGCTTTCTCAAGGTTTTGTTGAATAAAAATTAAGTACCACGTAGTGTGAAAAATTTTTTAAGGACATTGTCTTTCACAAACTCACACAAACAGTCTTTGGAATGTCCACTTCAAGTAGCTGTTGGTTTTGCTTTCTAGAAACCTACACATTGGCTATGATAACTAGATTGGTTTTAAAACATCTATGACCACAACTCTGCATGGAAACATTCACTGAGTGCACTGGTTTACTAGTTTAAGTAATGGTTCTACATGCAGGACTGAAGTGGGGAGCAACAGAACGGGAACAATTTGTGTTCAGAACAGCATGCAGGAAGTATCTGCAAAAGAAGACAAACTTTAAGGTAGGATTTACATGAGCAGAAGAGGTGGGTAATTCGACATAGGGCAGAGCCTCTTATTTGGAATGACAGAGCAGAAGAAGGGATGCAAGAGGAATTATACTTTCTGTAGACCAAATGTGCAGGTGGGAGGACTGAGTAAGAGAAAGGAAGTTGTCTTGGCTGAGTCTCATTGGCAGAGAACTCTGAGACCAATAAACTAGTAAAGAAAGTTGACTAGATTAATCTCACCAATGATAGGAAGAGGAGTCATGAGTGATAATCCGGAAATCACTGGGATGTGATGTTAGAAGGTATTTTGAGACTATTCCATTTGAAAGGAGAAGGCATCTGACATTCTTTTTATTCCTTTCAAACAAAGGATTAAACTAACCAATGAGTTGACTCAGAAAAATTTCAAAAGTATTATAGCCCTATTCAAACTTCTGTCTAGCTCCTTCTTACTTCCTATTCCATGATGCAACAGCAGAGATGATTGTTTTTTCAGACCCAAAGCAATAAACCTGGCTTGGTAGAGCTGTTTTTATTTCTACATGTTGTGCAGAAGGATTGGGTAATTGCTTGTGCTCTTGTGGAAGGGCAGTCTTCAAGATGGCCCCACATATATGAGTTTTTCCATGTTCCCAACTTCCTCATCCTCTCCCTTTTCCATCCTTGGTGATGACAGTGTCTCTCCTCTCAGCCCTATGAGGCCCTCTCCCATTATTAAAACCTGCTTTCAGGGAAAATTTTGAAAAAATGTCCAATAAAGCCTAATTGGCATCCTCTCCTAGAGAACAGTCTTGCGCTAGAAGCAGGAAGCTAAACTGGGGACTTTTAGTCATCAGTGAGCCAGAAACTTATGAATTAACAGCAAGAGTTATTATTAATTGAGCACCTACTACATACAAGCACTGCCCTTTCATGTGGCAGGGAGAGTGGTGGGACAAGCGGGGCCCATACCTTTTAAGGAAGTGCTGTCTCATCCTATATAATCACATAATTCAAGAGTCAGGCATTGTCTTTGTTTGTATCCAGTGGATGAGAGTATACAGTAGAAGGTCCCAAGGGTCTTAAGATATAAATGGGCTAAACATTTTAGAGTAAGGGATACCAACATCAGGACAAACAGAACCAAGTCATAAATATAAACTAGCCAAATGTTGGCAGCATAGCCTAGTAGTTTAGAACCCAGATTCTATACCCAGACAGCTGGGTTCAAATCCTGGCCCTATGGCTTACCAGCTGCATGGTCTTGGGACATTCCTTAAACTCTTTGTGCCTCAATTTGCTCATCTGTAGAAGAGGGATGATGATGATAATAGCATCTGCCTTATTAAGAGCATGAAATGAGTTAATATTTGTAAAGTTCTGAAAACTCTGCTCATAAGAGTTTACTAATAAATAAAAATCTCAAGTACTGATTTTTCCCTTCTAACTGACAGCTCTTGGTCACCAGAAATGTTCAAGCACAGGTCCTGGAATGTAAGCCAACTCCATGAAGGCAAAAATGTTTGTCTCTTTTGTTCGGGCCTCTGCCTAGATCAATGCCTGGTATAGACCAGGCTCAGAAAACATCATGGAATGAATTAACGCACCCACCATGGTAGTTACACAGAAGAGTTCTGCAGGCATCCAAATTTGGACAAAGTGACCTCTATGGAATTTTCTACCTTTAGGTTCTATGATTTCTTTTCTTTTCTTTTGTTTTATGTTGGGGGTAGGAGTTTATTTATTTATTTATTTATTTTTGCTGTGTTGGGTCTTCATTTCTGTGCAAGGGCTTTCTCTAGTTGTGGCAAGCGGGGGCCACTCTTCATCGCGATGCGCGGGCCTGTCACTATCGTGGCCTCTCTTGTTGCGGAGCACAGGCTCCAGACACGCAGGCTCAGTAGTTGTGGCTCACGGGCCTAGTTGCTCCGCGGCATGTGGGATCCTCCCAGACCAGGGCTCGAACCCATGTCCCTGGCATTAGCAGGCAGATTCTTAACCACTGTGCCACCAGGGAAGCCCTCTATGATTTCTTTAATGAACTAATGCATTGGAACAGTACAATACTAAAAATGTAATGGTCTGAGACAAAATTATGTCTATTTTTTTCTCTTTCTTTCTCTCTCCCTCCCTTTCTTTCTTTCTTTCTTCCTTTCTTTCAAGGAGCCCATGTCTATTAAATGAGTGCTTTCTTATAGTTAAAAGGTTAACCAAGAACATAAAGTATGCTATCAAGGGTCTCTACTCATCTCCACAGGTGTCTAATCATTATCTTCTTTTACAGTTTCAGATCTCCAAGCTTTTCAGCTGGGCCAGGTTGGCATTTCACTGCCCTTTATGTGTGTGACAAGTGAAAAGAGGGAAAGAAAAGAAACTTGAATGAAGAAAACCAGAATCTGCACAGCAGTTTGAAGGTGGTGTTCAGTCAGCTCCAACTCAACCTGCTTCATCAGGCTCCCTGCAGCATCTCTGTTCATCTTACACCCCTCATGTGTGAGAGGCCCCAACTCCTCTCTCAGAGCAGAGCCTCTCCCACACCCTGGCTGTCACCCCCACCTAGACAGATACTCCATCAATACCTGCGAAGCTGACCTGCGTCACCTGGGACCAGAGATAAGCTCTGACTCCGCAGCTCTCACACCGAGGACAGAAAAAAGTCTCCTGGCAACAACAGCAAACAAAGTAGATGCCCCTGACTTCGCTCTCCTAGAACCTGGTTCTCATAGTTCTCCTGAGAAATCAGGATGTGACTGTCACCTCTCAGAACGGAAACAGTTAATTCAGCCACTTAGATCAACTTTTAAACTCCCATCCCCCGCGATATTACATCATTTTGGCAGGAACGATGAAATAACTAACTTGCTGACAGTTGCTTGGACTATCTGCAAATGTGGAAAAAAAAATACTTTTAATCAGGTCAAGTCACTCTGCCATTGGGATTCTAAATTTACTCATATTATCGAAGAAAAATATTCAGTTATAGTGTGAAAAATATGGTATTTTTAGCTCAATAAGCAACCCAGAGTTCTTTCTTCAAATTTTGACATTTAATTAATCAGAAATTGGTGTCAGAAAACTGTTTCCTGTGAAGCCATCTCTTCCTATAGGATTTTTCTTAAAAAATCTGGACTATAGAAAAAAATTTACAACCTGGACTTCCACAGACCATTGATCTCCACCTGTGTCTTATACCTAACAGAAGCTGTTGCCACCCTTTTTTCTTTGTGTGCCCTAACAGTTATAAACAACATGAATAAACATGAAAATAAAATATTAAGCATCTTTTATTTCCTTTGCCTCTAATTATACGATCCCCTAAATTTGTCTCTAATAATAAAAGATTAGTAAAACTTTTAACGTATTAATAATATTGTATGTATCAGTATCTTAGCATTTATGAATTAAGACAGAGGTCTTACTATTCTCTCCAATTTTTGTAAAACTAAGATTCAGAGAAGTTAAGAGACTCTCCCAAGAGCACACATAGGTAACAGAGGTGGGTTTCAGTCTAGACCGGTCTAAAATTCTCATGTATTCTGTTTATGACATATTATGAATTCAGTGAGAAAGGGAACTTCAGTGATTTAAGTTAGGAGTCAGCAAACTGTTTCTGTAAAGGATCAGATAGCAAAATTTTAGGCTTTGTGGGCCATATAGTCTCTGTCACAACCGCTCAACTTTGCAGTGTAGTGCAAAAGCAACCGTGACAAAACATGAATGAATGAGCATGGCTGTGTTAAAAAATAAAATGTTTATTTACAAAAGCAGGTAGTGGACCAGCTCTGGCCCATGGGCCATAGCTGGCTGATCTCAGTAAATCTGGAATTTAGGGACAAAATCTAAACTGTGGTCTGCCTATTAGGAGCAAGAAGTTCCCTCAACTAAAGGTAAAGGCTAGAGTCATGGAGAAGAGGCTACCTGGTGTTAACAGTAAGTGGAAAAATTAAAGCAGAAAATGCTATTATAAGAAGCAGAGAAGCATAATGGTTATGGACTATGGATCAGTTGGGTCAACGGTTTGGGCCCTCTGGCTGTATGGTCTTGGTCGAGTTACTTGTTCAACTTCTTCATGCTTTATCTACTGTTCCTTATCTATTAAATGGGGATATTAAAGCATTTTCCTCATAGAGTTGTTATGAGAATGGAATGAATTAACATATGTAATGCATATAGAATATGGTCTAGACAGTATTTATTCCTCAATAAATGCCAGATGTATATACACAGTTGACCCTCCTTGAACAACACAGGTTTTAACTGTGCATGTCCACTTATAGGTGGACTTTTTTCAATAGCAAATACTACAGTACTACACAATCCGCGGTTGGTTGACTCAGGATTTACCAACTGTGAAGTTGTATGTGAATTTTCAACTGCGCTGAGGGTCGGCACCCCTAACTCAACTGTATATATACCTGACGAGAAATTATTCCTATTTCTATTGATATGTATCAAACCACTGTAAACGTAACGGCTCAAAAGAAACAACAGTCATTTATTTTGCAAGTAAATCTGCAGTTTGGACAGGGCTTATCTGGGAAGACTTGTCTCTGCTCCATGTGGCCTCAGCTTGATGGAGGACTGGAGAATTTCCTTCCAAAGTGGCTCACTCGTATGGCTGACAAGTTGGGAGCTCAGCTGGGGCTGAGGGCCTGGGGCCTTGGTTCATTTCCAGGACTCTCCATTTGGCCCGGGCTTTCTCACAAGTTTTGGGCGGGGGGTGATTGTAAGAATGAGTGTTCCAAGAGCGAGCCAGGAAGAAGCTGTATTATCTTTGAAGCCTTAGGCTTGGAATTAATGTAGCATCAGTTCCATCGCACTCTATTTTTTAGAAATGAGTTAGTAAGTCCAGTCCATATTTAAGGGAACAGGAACTAGACTCCACCTCTTGATGGGAAGAGTGTCAAAAAACTGTGAACATGTTTTAAAATTCCAAAGTATATCTACTGGCCACAAATTATTTATATTGCTTCCACATTCAAAAAAATCCATAAATTCACCCCTTCCAGTACACCCCAGTGTCTCATCAGGCTTAGGATCAAGGTTCAGAATCTTATCATCTAAATCAAATCTAGGTACAAATGAAACCCCTTGGGTGAGGTTTCTTTTTTTTTTTTTTTGCGGTATGCGGGCCTCTCACTCCCGTGGCCTCTCCCGTCGCGGAGCACAGGCTCCAGACGTGCAGGCACAGCGGCCGTGACTCACGGGCCCAGCCGCTCCGCGGTATGTGGGATCCTCCCAGACCGGGGAACGAACCCGTGTCCCCTGCATCGGCAGGCGGACTCTCAACCACTGCGCCACCAGGGAAGCCCGGGTGAGGTTTCTTGTATATTGTTTCTCTCAGTCTGAACACTTGTGAACAAACACCTATATACCCAACAAACAATGGTGTGCTATGCCTTGGAAAATCACTGTAGACATTCTTGCTGAAAACAGAGGAAAATGGAAGTACACAATCGTCATTGGTTCAATGAAATTTTGAAATCTAGCCAGGCAAACATTCCCTGTTCCTTCTTCAGGTCTCAGTCCTACTGCCTAGGAAGGATTTTCCCACTTCTCCTGGGTCTCCCCTTTCAGTCTTGGTTCCTCTTAAATTATCTTGGTTCCCTTTAAATTATCTTTCCTTTTATACAAAATGTGCCCTGTATTGGAAGCTGAATAGTTTTATCAGCCTGTCTCCTGCCCATAGAAATTCTGGAATCTAAAGATCTCTTTTTGTTTCTAACTATTTTTGTCCCTTTTAGTCCATGCTGGCAAAATGTTAATCAATAAAATCTTGTCACTATATTTTTTAAAATTGTAACCATGTGTGGTGATGGATGTTAACTAGACTTATTGAGGTGATCATTTTACAATATACACAAATATTGAATCATGTTGTATACCTGAAATAAAAATAATGTTATATGTCAATTATATCTCAATAAAAAACAAAACAACAACCCCCCCCCCCAAAAAAAACCAGCAAAAACCTCTGTGGACTTCTCATCATTTTTATTAGAGTATACTCCATTAGACAAAAACTTCCCCACAAATCTTTTTGATGTAAGTCCTTCTCTACCTTGGGATTCCTGTAAAGCTGCAGTGGGACCATTACTTTAAGATTACTAGAAGCCCCACTGTTTAACTAAGAGAGTCTGCCTGGTATGCCCTTAAGATGCTTAGAGAAACTTTGTCTGTTTCAAGGGGTCTATGAGACATTACCCACAAAGGCTCTTTGGCTTTTGGATTTGATCTTTGGTCTGACACCCTTTCTTAATCTGAGAATCTTCTGCTGTATGGAGAAACTGGGAATGAGAAATACTTTTATATTTGAATGTAGCAAGCACTGGATCTTTTATATATTTTCTTTAAGTTTTCTTGAAAACGAAACAGTTCCCATTTTGAACTCATCTCTCTACATATTTATATGTGACTAAAAGAAGCCATTTGGCATTTTCAACATTCTGGCTGAAATTCTTTTTAGCCAAATCTACCAGTCCACTCGATACCTTTTGTATTTATCGTGTCACTGCAGGTGACATCTTGCTAACATTCTAGTAGCCTCTTCAAGGGCCATCAGGCTTCTGTGCACAGTCTCTTCAAAATCCCTCCAACTTCTGCCCACCACTCTGTCCCAGAGTCAATGTCCCACGTTTTAGGTTTTGTTACAGCAGCACCCAACTTCCAGTTCTCAGAATCTGTTCCAATTGTCTACTATCATGCATAAAACATCTCAAACAGTGGCTTAAAACAACAGTAACACTTATTTTTCTCACAAATCCTGGGTTTGACTGGGCTTGGGTAAGTGGTTCTCACGCAGGATCTTATGAGGTTGTAATAGTGCCCGGGACTGGAATTATCACCAAGGCTTCATCACTCACAACTGACATCTAGACTGGGAAGCCTTTTGGGTACCACTTTCTCGATTTGGTATCTCCACATGATCTTTCTAAGTGATGGACACAGGGTAAATGAACTTCTTACGTGGGGGAAAAGCTCCCAGAGTGACTGTCCCAGGAAACACTGGAAGAGGCCACATGGACTTCTCCATCCTAGACTCAGAAGTCACCCAGATCTCCTCCCTGGAATTGTCAAGGCAGTCACAAAGACCTGCCGGATTTAAGGAGGGAGTGGGACATGGACTCTCCTTCTTGATTTCTCCTTCTGATAAAAAATTTATAGACATATATTAACACTACCTCAGATATGTCTGAAGGACTGGTAACTTTAGCAGGAAAGGCAATCCAAACTTCTAATGATGCAACTGGTTTCTGCCAATGATGTTGGAAACACCTCGTGTATGAGGCAGCTGATCTGTGTGGATGGTCAGGAGAGAGAGATGGTGGTCTTTTTTTTTTTTTTTTTGAAGAAGGTGACGATATGAATTTGGAGAGAAAATTGGGATCTAGAGGAAGTAAAGATATCAAATTCTTAACACCCACATAGATCCATCTTTTTAAGGAAGTTAGAATATGTTATTTAGAACAGGGAAGGTTGAAAGCCACTCTCTCTTTTCAGATTTAGGGAAATTCCAAGGTGTAACACTATGTTCCAAGAATATCAGGCCTGTGGAATGCACTTTATTGGAGGCAGACAGGAAATTCCCTGCTGCACAGTAATCAATATTTTCACGCCCTGTCCTGCAAATGCAAATAGGAATCTTGCTCTAAATTCTTGTTGCCTTTCAGAAAGTTACAGGGCGTATTTTTTCCTGTCCTCTTTCTTTCTTTCCTTGATAGCAGCCAACCGGGGATTCAGTTGTTATTATTATAATTTAACATTTATTTATCTTTTCTTTGAGAATCCCATACCTTTGGTACAGGAAGGAGTAGCTAAGTTCAGAGTCATAATAAAGATTAGGGAGGCAATACAGAGTTGAGACATCTGCATTTGGGCCACCGGATTTGATGTCTCTGAGCCTTGCTTTCTTCTTGTGAGTAGATGAGCTAGTGGATGTTGACTTCTACTAGAATTGACACCTACAAACAATGCTGTATGTGTCTTGGAGTGAATTAAAAAGTGAATTAAAAACAGAAAATATCTTTGCACTAACATTTCTTTTAAGTCCTCTCATAGTGCTACCATTGTGGGATCAGGTGGATGAATTTCTTTCTTTCTTTCAAGAAGTCTGGGTTTTTTTTAATGTCTAAACGTTATTAAATCTAGATTAATGTCAGAAAAACAATGCTGGCTGGCACATTCATATTTTTAGGAAGTCTTCATTTCTCTGAGTGTAAGTATCTGGTCTATAATTCTTTGAGAGGAGCAAGCATCTGCCATCAATGGCTGCTTCATGTGTTTGCACTTTTGGCCTAGGCCTCCTTTTGTACTGAATGTGGACCATTTTGCATTGCTGTTTATTTTTCAGTGGCTTTGTCCCTCTCCTGCGTCTACACCACATGCTCCACAACGTCTGGTGTATTTGTAGGTACTCAATAAATGTTTGAAAAAGGAATGAATTTGTTTTCCCATCACTTTCCAAAATGCCTATAAACATCGGACCTGAGTTATAAGTTGGGGATGATGATGTTTCTAAACTGGATACAAGCACATAAGCTCTTGTTTCTGCCATTTTGAGAGAATCATGTGAGTGCACTGGCCACCTTTCATCCTTATGTTGCACATTTGCAACATAAGTGGCCACAGTTGTTTACCAACCCTGATTCATTTCCCATCTCTGACCTCGTCTCTCTAATCCACTAATATCAGGTCACTATATATTTTAAACTCATTCAGTTTCCAGGAAAAGATCTGCTGTCATAATCAGCTATCAGCTGAGGACTGAAAGCCATGATATGAAAGTCTAGCATCCTGTGACAAACTTGGATTAGACTACGATTGCTTAAGTGTTGTCACTGCAAAATGCAAGGTCAGAATTTACATACTATTACTCAGCCATAAAAAGAAATGAAATTGAGTTATTTGTAGTGAGGTGGATGGACCTAGAGTCTGTCATACAGAGTGAAGTAAGTCAGAAAGAGAAAAACAAATACCGTATGCTAACACATATATATGGAATCTAACAACAACAAAAAAGTGGTTCTGACGAACCTAGGGCCAGGACTGGAATAAAGACGCAGATGTAGAGAATGGACTTGAGGATATGGGGAGGGGGAAGGGTAAGCTGAGACAAAGTGAGAGAGTGGCATGGACATATATACACTACCAAACGTAAAACAGATAGCTAGTGGGAAGCAGCCGCATAGCACACGGAGATCAGCTCTGTGCTTTGTGACCACCTAGAGGGGTGGGAGGGAGGCACAAGAGGGAGGAGATATAGGAATATATGTATACATATAGCTGATTCACTTTGTCACACAGCAGAAACTAACACACCATTGTAAATCAATTATACTCCAATAAAAATGTTAAAAAAAAAAAGAATTTACATACTTTTCCTTAATGATTCCTTTCTAGCTTTGGCTTCACTATGCTGAAATCAACTGAAATACATTCTATTATTGGCAATCTTTTATCTTCTAGTCAAATCTAGCTTGGCGGATCTTGTTATTCCTTATTATTTTTGAAATTATTAAACTAAACAATGTGTGATCTTTCCAGGAAATGCTGCAAGGGAGGCGGCTTCTGGACATGGCCTCTTTATTGTTCTATTTCTGATAAATAATCAGTTCTGTTCCCTCTAAATAATTACTGAGATTGCTCTATTGTTCCGATGACCTCATTTAAGACAGGGATTTTCCCCTCTGCCTTCTTCCCCATTAATTTCTATCTTTAATGAATGCAAGTACAGTGAGAACTTACAGCGTTGATTGTCCCTATAATTGTTATTGCCGGTTGTGGACATTCTCTATTCACAGTAGTGATTCCTACAAGTTTTCAAGTTACCATATGGAAGTGCAGACCCAATGGAGAGAGAGCACAGGGCTCCCTGAGTCCTGTTCTGCCCTGCAGTGCTGAGGCATTGCTGAGTAATCAACAGGAGCGATCTGCTTTAGATTCCGACGTACCTGTTTTCGCAGTCTCCGAGTCCATGACACTTGGGTAAGTGACACTTCTTAGTAAGTCTCAGTGCCCGTGTCTATATAAGAGGGTGGTAACCATCTCATGGAACAAAGTCTGGGTAAATGAGATGATGCTTATAAAGTGTTTAGCACAGAGCTGGGAGCATAATGAGTTCAGTCAATGGTATCCATTACTATTGCATCTCAAATAATGTCTGACTTTTGTGACTCTATTGGGAAAAAGAATTCAAAACTCTCTCGGTATAGGGGTGTGAAATACCTAAGTATTTGCTTCCATGTTCATAGGGTCCCTGCTTGAAGCTTTGCAGATGTGGAATACAACATTTTGGCAGGCTTGCCTCAGCGGAGTGAGTCATTTCAGGGTTTCTCCACATGCCAGAACAATTTTTTCTTTACCCATTTTAGACACATGTAGGAGTTCCTGGTAGGGGCCATGCTAATGACATGAAA